>NW_024499128.1:3537968-3807695 GCF_017590055.1 Onychostruthus taczanowskii | reverse complement strand
GGCGGCGCTGCGGCTGCGGGAGGGCCTGCGCGGGATGGGAGATGCTGTGCGGGACGGGCGGCCCGGGCGCGGCGGGGCCGTGTGGGTGCGGAGCGAGGGCGGTGCCCCGCCCGGTTCAGCGGCCCCGGCGCCCTCGATGCCCAGCGGCTGCACCGTGTGCCGGCCCCCCGAGCCACCGCCCCTCACCTGGATCAGCCCGGAGCCTGACTGGCCGTCATTTGACCGGGTTTCAGTTCAGGAGCGGCCCCTTTACGTGCAGAAGGCAGTGTGAGCTGTGACTCGGCGCTCTGGTTCGAGCTGAGGGTGCCGCTGAGCTCTGCCCCTGGCCCGGCCTCCCACCCTGCTGAGCGGCAACGGGCCACGGTGTTCACTCCGGAGTTGACGAAGCTCCGGTTCCGTGAGAAAACAGGAAAATGCACATGCTGATTTTCCCAGGGATGTTCTTCTGGGGAAATCCAGAGCGTGATGCACTGAAACCATGGGTAGTTTTAAGATGAATTCCATGGCTGTAACGAATTTATTTACTGGCTGTTGATATTACTGACAGGCTAGTTCACTTTGCTGCAGTCTGGTATTCTTGATGGTTTCTTTTGGGGGGGGTGGGTTGACATTTCATTTAGAAAATAAGCCAAGAAATAAGCTAATGAAGAAAGAGGAGGATGGAACAAAGACAATAATCAGGAAAACCAAAGGGATGGGTTCATTACTTTCACAAGTCCTATAACCTACAAAAGTGCAGAATGGGTAAAAATACACTGATTACAAACATTCTTCTTTAGAAGAGCTTTTGTTCTCCATTAAAATAGGCAGTTACTTTATTTTAAAAATCTGGTTTTGTCCTGAGTAGCAAAATACATCAAAAGACCTTTTTTCCTACTCACCCATCATGTTGTGAATTATTTATTCAGTATTTTTTTTCTAAATATATTTTCTCTTTGGAGACATTCTGTAAATGGGACTGCATTCTTTTTATAGTGTAAGGAAGCAGTTAATTTTTTGTTACCACTTACAGTAAGAATAAAACATAATATTGGTAATAACAATAAAAACACTGACATCTAAGCACAATACAGAACCATGTAATCTGGCAATCAAATAATATAGTTTACAGGAATAGAAAGACATTAGATGGTTACTGTATATGAATGCACGATTTGAGCAAGGCTCACAGGAGAATATTTGTAATTTATGCCCTTAAGCTGCAGTCACTTGACAGCATCAATATTTAGTTTCACATAAAAAAAAATTAATTGTGCCAAATATTGATAAAAGTATTGTATTCCTATTTGTTACTGCATAATAGGAGTGTCTAATGCTTATTAAGCCATTAAATCTACAGATCAAGGCAAGACCCCTACAAGAGTGTAATCTTCAGGAGAGACTAAAAGGTCCCTTTTAAAAGATTTGCCTTCAAGAAATGGTGTTATAAGAAGGGCAAAAGCACTGGCAACCTGCATCAAGAAATGGATTTGTTTTCCTAAACCAGAAAATCCTTTATCTTTCAGTAAAATGCAGAGTTATGCTGAATTATGTGCAAAGCTCTTCCCCAAGACCTGGTGCAGCTCAGCACAGACAAATTCTGCAGCTGCAGGGAAAATGTCTGAGGCCTCAACAGACTGATCTGGAGGTGGCCCCACAGTGATCACCCTCTGATTGAAGGGTAGCAGAGGAAGCTCAGCACACAGTTGGAAAAGGCACAGAGTTGGTGGCTGCCAGGCTCTAAATTCCACTGGATTAAACATGAGCAGGTTTTTTGAGAGCACGCTTGATGTGAAAGTTTTGGTTTGCACGGATTAAAAAAGAAGGAATCAATCTCCTGTCTGCTACTACAATATGCACCTCACTTCAAAGCAATCTTCAAGGACATTATTCCTCAGGTTGACACATACATGAGATAGTCACAGCATGGTGAAAAAAGGTCAGACTACCCCTAGACAGCACAGTCCAGATGAAAGCAGGAGGCAGGACTCCCTCAGTTTAAGGGATTACACTCAATTACACTGGCAGGGTTTCATTGGTATGGTGCCAAGAGAGCTTAGAAAAGAATTTGACCCCAGATCTCTGAGAAAAGAGATTTCCAAAGAAGCAGCAACTTGAAATTTTCTGACGAGCTCAGACCTTTTTGTGCTGCCACTGATAGTACCACTTAAAATGGAAGCAATTCCCTGCTTCTCTCCATAATTTTGGTAAAAGGCTGATATTACAGAAGCAGAAAAATCCTTCTTTCCCTTGGCCAGGAAGTCTAATCGTTTACAGCCTTTCATTCTACCTGAAAGAGTTTTAAAAAATCCTTCTTTCCAGTCCACTGGCCAATGTGTACAGAACAGGTTCTTCAATTTTATTTCTCTTTCCTAGTACTGAGAAGTTATGAAATGGATTGCAAACAATTTTTAAATTTTTTTTCCTAGGATTTGGAATCCAAGTAATCATAAGGTTGGTTTTTGGTTTTTTTTTTGGTTTTTTTGTTTGTTTTGTTTTGGGGTTTTTTTTGGTTTTTTTTTTTTTTTTTTTTTTTTTTTTTTTTTTTTTTTTTTTTTTTTTTTTTTTTTTTTTTTTTTTTTTTTTTTTTTTTAATTTTATTTTTAGTATTTTGTAAGCACTTGCTTTAGAGATAGAGCTAGCTGGGAGCTCCACAGCTGACTGCAAGAAAAGTCACACAAAGTGTGGAGCTGAAAAATACATAGATCATAATGGTTATGTCTGAATGGCCCACAAATGTCCATAAAACAGATCTGTAAAAAACCTGCTCTATTCTGGCATCTCCAGCAACACAATCACAGAGTAAACTGCAAATGATATGATTGAGCCTTTCATATCCTCATGCAGACAAAGGAAGCAGCACATGGGAGCTCAGCATCACTGAACAAACATGTAAAAAACAATCCTTTGCAACAATTACTCTGCAAGTGAGGGCTCTGAGATCAGTCTTCCTTTCCCTAGTATTCATATGAGACTTCACTGAAGGACAGCTTTTAGCACATAGTGTCAGGTTTGACCTTCAAGAGATCTGTCCTAATTTAGATTTATTTTCTTACATTGCACATAGAGGAATATGACACAAACACAAGAATATAAAATTCAGTTGTTCTGATGTTTGTTTCGTATTGCATAAAAGATGCAATGTGGACATGCTGACTGAAGTCTGGAAAAACATCCTTCAAGGGTTTTTTTTAGACTATCTCATCATCACTGAATTTAATTAATGATTTGAAATTAATGGATCAATGAGTTGGAATTAATGGGTTGGAAGTCAATTGTATTTACATCCCTAACATGAGCTCCAGCTGCTTATAATTTATGCTTTGGGGCAGAGCAGTCTGGCAGATGGATACTAAATTGTGTTTGACCAGGAATTTCAAAAGACCTGGAGCCAGCAAAGTCATATGCTGAAACAGGAAAACTCTAGGTGCAACCTGCCAAGGTTTTAATTAGGAGGTGGCTCTGAATAAGTGGTATTTTAGATGTGACTTGGACAGGGCAGGTAAATGTGAGCAACAGACATCAGAACCCCACTACTTACAACAACAAGAAGAGTCTGGCCTCTCCCGTGGTGTCATCAAGCCAAAACCTGCACTTAGAGTGACAGAGGAGTCACTAACATATGGTGACCTAATTTTGTGGCAAATACCATGAACCAAAGCATTAGCAAGGCACCCCTCAGTGCTCTTTCTCCTTGAGAACCTAATATAGATGCTCTGCATCACATGTGAGCTTGTGCTTGGTGGAATCTGTGGTGGATTATGGTAAGAGCCTTCCTGCAGCTGCCAGGAGCTGCCAGCTGCACCCAGCGTGTGGAGAGGATAAACAGCATCTCCCCAGAGAGTGGGGGGGAACCTCAGCTTGTACAGCCAGTCTTAGCACGAGAAATTATTTCATTGCTCCCACTGGCATGCAGACTTAACCAGTTCCTGTCACTCACCACACATCCCTGCCATGGGGCCTGCAGGCTGTGAGAAGGGCTATGCTGTCCTGCTTAGCTGACTCATTTCATTTACAAAGAATACTTAGAGGAAATACTTAGAGAACTGCAGTTGTGTTCTGCAGAAGTGGGTGTCACCTGTTGGTTTCTTTCCATGGTATATATATGCTGGCATGTAAATTAAATAAATCAGTGTTCTGTGGAATAGGACTATAACACGATTAAAGAAAAAAATTAATTAATCAGTCTTTACTTTTCCAGTATTGTTTGCTGCTCTGGAAATAGTCTGCAGAGCTGCCTTCCAGATGGGCTTGTTCAAACTCCTGCACAAGAAAGAAGAACTCTTTAAATAGGAAATATGAATGGCATACAAAGCATTAGATCTTCACCTGACTGAAGCTGGGCCAGTAGCTAGGAGACTTCAGTCACTCGCCTTTTGGACTGAGTTTCACTTTTTAAAAGAATTGAATATTTAGCAAAAGCTTAACAAGACTGGAGAGTCCCTATAACCAGTATAGGGGAATACAGATCACAGTGCCTTCCCTTGACAGCTGCTGCTCTTGCACAAATAGACTCTGATTAGCACGGTCAGCATCCAGTTCATTCAGCGATGTGACAGAAGAATAATTTTCCTAAAGAGCAGTAAGCAGCAGAGTGACATTTTACTTCCAAAAATTTAAAGTCTGAGCTGTCAAATAGAAATCTACATAGAAGCCAGTAAGGCTGAGAAGTTACAACCATTCCAGAGAATGTATTGGCAGGATTCTGTAATATAATAATTAATCAAGGCAATATTCAAAAATACATGAAATAAATTTCTGGTGCTTAGTAGGGAGAGGCTTTTACTAACAGTCAAATTTTCAGGCAGGCAAGATCTTTCTCAGGTCCAGCAAAAAGACTGTCTCTCCCTATGAACTTTATCTTGTTTAAACTAAAAACATCACAGCTACAGCACCACACTGGATTCACAAGAAACAGCTGAATGACTGAAAAAGCAAAAACAATAAAAAAGGAAATCAATAGCAATGAAACTTTGTTTGAAGATGCTCAACAATAGCACTTACATGGTTTTGTGTACATAGGTGGACTGGGACCTAAAGCAGCTTGAGTTTCCAGTTTCTTATTATGGTGTGCATTCTGTAAGGCAAGATTCAAACCCAGAAGAACTTACAAGCCTGGATGTAGAATTTATTGCCATAGCCCCTACAAATAGCAGCCTGCTCCCCAACTATGGGGCAAGATTCAAACCCAGAAGAACTTACAAGCCTGGATGTAGAATGCATTTATTGCCATAGCCCCTACAAATAGCAGCCTGCTCCCCAACTATGGGCATGAATGAATGAATGAATGAACAAATGTTGGCGTGTTAATAGCAGTAATTTTAGATGGAAGTCACATTAGTAGATGAATATACAAGGCCTACTTATCTCTTAATAGGTCTAGCAAAAGATATGAAATGTCATGTTAAATCACAGAGTTCTTCCTAAGTCAGAACGCTTAGTGTCTAATTGATGAAGTATGTTTTCATATTCTTAGGGTTCTTTAATTTATTAAAAAAGTCAAAAGACTGCATGAACCAATGGGAAGACATCTCATCAGTTCATTTTAGAAAGATCTCTACAAGCCATATTGAAATGTCATGTTTTAAAATACAATTTGACATTAAAATGTCACAAACTGCCTCCACCTCTTGATTTAAGTAATTTTAATCACAGGTTTTAGTTTGTAGTTTGTACAGCACCTTATGTTATGCACTATGCTGAAACTCTCTAATTTAGACCCATCTCTTTCCACTAAGCCCAGAATATGCAAGGTCAAATATGAATTTAATGGAATGAAGGTCAGAATTTTATTGCTGGCATTCACTGTTATTGAACAGCCATCACTGGCAATTGATCCATGAGTCAGTGGTGCTCCAAGATTTTAATCAGCTCCTTCAGTAAGACTTTAGAACCTCATGGTATGAACTAAACAGGAAAACAAACAAACCAGAGGAACACAGAAAGAAACTGTGAAAAGGACCTACTTCAAGGAGAAGTATTAAAATAACTTTTTATGTATAGGTAAGCTGACCTTTCTACTAAACTACAGGTTGTGTGAAGTCTGCAGTGAGGCAACTGTAAGAACATTTGTCTACCTGAATATATTTAAGTATTTACTAATGACTCATATGAAAATATTTGATTTTTACAGAAGGCTAGAAGATGGCATATAGTCTGCAACACAATGGTTGTTTCTGAATGTAGTTCTGTGTAGGGCAGCCTTCCAAACTAAACAACAAATCTTGGACTTGAAATTCAAATGCAAACAAAAAAATGACTTATCGGGGATCCAAATATATTGAAGCCAAAAACTTAGCAAGCTTTCAGCTTGTCATGAAAAGCAGCAGTAAATGATAAATGCAGACCCAGTACACCTTATTTTAATAACCTGACAAGCCCACAAAACCAGACTTGCAGTAGTGCACTCTATTGCAAAAGCCATCAGTGCTTGTTTGTTCAAAATAGAAACTGTCAATACTGTAAGAGCCAACCAGGAGACATCAGTTCAGGGCAGATGGTGCTTCAGACTCATGCAAATGTCACAGAGTGTCTGTGCAGAGCTGGCAGGACACTGTGTGCACACTTTTGGTTGCACCTTTGGAGTTTTGATGTTCCAAACATCAAGCATTTATATTCAAGTAATTTCAAATGTTACACAGGAGCATTTGAAGAGCTGTAGCTCTGCTGCAATTTGAATAGATATCAGATATCACACAATACATAAATTTAATATCAGACAACAGACACTTGAGAACGGAAAAAGGCAACACATGACCTTGGATTTGCAAGGCAAAGCTTGGCAGGTCTTGGGCTCCACTGCCGGTTACAGCTTCATTTATGAGAAATCATATTAGGTGAAAGTGAAAGGCACATGCAAGGTTTTTGGTTTTTTTCCTTACCTACAGATCTCTGATTTGCCAATACCTTATGTAGACTCCTATAAAAATAATACTGTGATTACTAATAACCACAAGATAGTTATTAGGTTGGTTATTAGGCATTTTCATTTTTGTTGTTTTCATAGATTTATAAGGCAGAGGAAGACTTGAACAGTTGACCTTACTGTTTGACACAGACCATTGGTTTATTTGCATTCTGGTACCTCTGGGTCTTCCTTTGCTGAGAATTCAGTGGTGTTGCAGTCCACTGCAGACCACAAGAGCTTCCAGCACTCACCAGTAGAGCTAAGGAGGCTGAAGCACACTCACTACTGCTTTCATGCTGCCATTTAATGGAATCAGTTTTACATTCATTTCTGGCAAATGAAATACTTGAGTGAGTGTCTGGGGATAGCAAAAATAGTCTCCAGGCCCTTTTTTTACATCCATCCAGGTTTCTGAACAGCAGTTAAGCATATTGATGAAGGTATTAATACCTTTGGGCAGACATTTTGCAAATGCAACTGGGCTGGCTCCAATCACTCTCCAGTTGCACTGTTCTTCCCTGCCCAGAAAAATTAGGCATTCATTTATGTAGGTTAGATTCAGAATACATAATGTGGATAGTTCACAAACCACTTTGGCTGGCCCAGTTAAATAACAGTATATACTGCTCATAAAACCAGTGCTGCTCATTATCAATCACTGATTCTTCTGACTGAAGGGTGTATTCCCTGTTTTGATGGGTACACAGTGCCTTCTGAAAAAATGCTACACGCTTCAGGCCTCCTGTGGTATCAGCCTGAGTAATGGTCACTAGCAACTTCCAAAATCAAGGCTGGGAGGAACAGTCTTTATAAAGATAATCTCTGAAGTTTACAGTCACAGGAGTGTTCATTTAAATAGTGCCACATTTCACTCAAAACTGGCAGTGTTTGGTGAATGTCCCTTTTGCTTGTGGCAACTTTCCCTTCTGTTTCTTAGAAATGTCATTCTACTGCCCTGGTTCTGGCTGGACATATGATGTCTGGGGAAAACAAAAATTCCAGCCAAAGAAAACAGAACTGAAAGTAACTGGAGGATCTTTCTCATTCATATTTTGATTTATACACTAGATAGATGCATTTCCTTCTAAAGGCTGCATTTCCCAGATATAAAGCAGTAAAGCTCTACCAGTACTTCTGCAATTTCTGTCTCACAGCTGTGGAGTGTTGTGAACTGATAACATTTGTAAAGGGTACTTGTAAAGTCATAAAAGGAGCAGTGCCATGAAATTCTTAATCATAAACTGTGGTAAAAGTTTCTGTCCTTGAATTCCAAGCATTTTTTATGTTTTGCAATGTCCTCAATTATAGTTTATGGTCTGTAATCTTACACTAATCTTGGTTAAATTCCTGATACATGAGTAGGAAAGAGTGTATTTGTTTATAATTTATCAGAAGTTACAGATATATGCCTTAGGAACAATGCTTTCATCTCTTCTGGTACCTGTGTCTTGCAAGCTCATACTGAAGAACAAGTTTCCATCATGGTTTTCATTTACTGCTTTTCATCCACACGTTTATATTGTCTATAAATGTCTGGATATGTAATGCCTCAACTCAATAGCTCTCAAGTTGTAGATACAAGATGCAGCTCTGCCTAAATGGGCAGACTGTGCATTTCAGATGGTAAGAAATGAACAGGCTCTACATGAAAAGGCCTCTGGAAATAAACAAGTTGTCTCCTGGGTCAGTCCCTCTCCTACATCCCACTGAGTGGCAGGAGGGAACTTCTGCTTGTTTTTCCAGCGCTTCTACTAAGTGCTACAGCTTGGCAGGGCACAGTTTTGGCCTCTGGAAGCAGGTTAGCTCTGTTCACACAAGCACAAAAGTCCTGTGAAGGTGGGATGAGACTCCTAGACTGCAGACCTAGGAACTCTGCAGTGTACCTAATCATGACCAAATGCCTCAGCAGGATGGTGCTCCTCCTGTTGCAGAGCTGACTCTGGTTACCTCCTGCCTGGGACAGAAGCACTTCTCGATATCTTTCCCCACTCCCCTTCCTCTCTTCTTCCTTCAGTGTACACTACAATAAAACCTTCTCAGTCAGAAGGAAAGGGAGCTCTTTATTGCATTGAAATTATAAAGCAACAGATGCCTTGCACCTGGGAAGTACTGCAGCTGCATTTCATCGGCCAGGAAATGCACAGTCACAAAATGTTGCATACAGGAGAACTGAGACTACTTGTTTTTAACCCTCTGCCGTGTTGGGCACCAGTTTCCAAAGACGGGCTGGGTTTTCTAATTTCCCTAGAACTCAGGGCTACTTCTTTCTGGTCCAAACCTGTTGTAAACTCTAGCATTTATTTTGACTATTGGCTGAGTAGTCATTTAACCTCACATGTTGTACTTAGAGTACATTATAGGAAAATTTAATTAGTTCATGTTTTCATCTGAAATACAATTACATTTTTAAGAGAATATTTTTTTAACATAGAACACCAATTCAGTATGGTTTTCCTTCCCTCAGTGTTGCTAGTTTGATGTTTATAGAATAATTGTCACTATTTTTTCAAACAGAATCTAATAATAGAGGCTTGAAGTATTTCTCAACCCTTCAGAGACTTCATTAGAGACATTTTCTTAAAGAGGTATCATTATTTTTTCAACCTCCTCCGTTTTATTTGGTAGTTTACTAGTGAGATCTTTTGTGGGAATGTGGGTGCTTCAAGCTTCAGTTTGGGGAATCAGGCTCAAACCCCTCCCTGGCATGGACTCAAAGACATGCTTCTCAAGCTTATTTTGAAATTAGGACCTCACACCACAAATTCATAGAAGGAAACATTCTCTGGTCTTCCTGTGAACTTGCTTTAGTTCACAGAAGGGCTTTCAAGAGCCATTGACCTACAGAAAGAATGGGCCTTGCCTTTAGGCCTGCAGGTTGGGGGTTTTATTTATCAGAGGTGAGCCACTGACTTCTGTCTCAGCTTCAAATACCACTTCAGTAGCTTATCTAAAAACTGATTAATGTGCACTACGTTAACAGCACTCAGAGAGGTCACCAGAATCCAGTGTTTCCCAGTCACAAGTGACTGCTCTAGATGTTAAGTTCCCAAATACTTAACAAATACTCCTCATTCCCTCTCATTGAGAGGAGATTGCTACTTACTTGTTAGGACAACTTCAAGAAAAGGGAGAAACTGAAGTTTGACTGCTCTCTGCCAAGCAGGGACACAAGTCTCCCTTTTCCACATTCTGCGGAGGTCTAAGTACCAATCAGCTGCCCGAGCAATGCTCTCTTGGCTTGCTCCATTTTTAAAAGACTGCCTTTCTTCAGAGACTGATTTTTGAACAATCTCAAGGGGGTAAAAGCTGCAGCTCTGTAGGCAATAGTTCCTTACTGGCTGCTTGCATGGCACACTGGCTGCTTTGGATCTCCTTTCAAAAAAACTCAGTGCTCTCATTGTACACCACAGAGGACCATAAACAGGTCCAGCACTTTGTCTCACAAACCTCCAACTTTTCTTAGGCAATGCTCAATGTTGTGACACACTTCTTTTCTGGCTTTTAGCCTAATTAACTAGAACAAGTTCACCAAGCAGTGTGTTTCAGAGCAGGGCTGAAATCCATGTCCTCATTCAATGCTGAAGCTATTGGCTTGTCTTTTCTTGCTGTGCCTGTTTCCTGATCTGTGAATATAAAGCTGGTCCTTGCAAAACGGTTTGTCACATACAAATGACAAGCGTGGTTTAACCAGCACATCATCTTGTCTTTCACCCGGTGACCTGCTCTTGCCACACCTGAGAGACAAGCAGAGCAGTCAGAAAGACAAAGCACATCTTTGCAGTTTGAATTGCCTTGGAAAAGCATGTGGGTTTCTTGCAGTAAACTTTTCCTGTTTGCTGTATTATGTGAGTTCACTCTAACTGTGTGTAATGATTGCTGACAAAGGATGTAGATAATACATACGAGATATAGCAGGGGGATGAAAAGGGTGGACACTACTGAAAATAACTTGGATGATAAAAGAATCAATTGAGAAGATGAATTTTCAACACACAGACTCATTCAGATGGAATAATTTGAACAAATTTGCAGTGATCATCCAGACTCTTCTCTAAAGCACAACTTATGACAGATAATGATAGATAATAATAGAAAGGTAGTAAAGATCTTGTGTACTCTGAGCCTGTAATTACTTGCACAGTAATAAGCTGGAATGATTTTACTAGATGTCTTCAGCATGCAGCGATGAAAACATAATTTTTCCCTCCAGCAGAGGGGGCTTGGCAGTAAGTTTTCTAAACACAAAACCAAATGATTTCTTTAGAAATTGAGTAATACTAACATTGAACTGACTTTTGTAGGAACTTGCGTAGTATTATAGGTAAAAGCAGAACTTCCTCCAAACGAGAGATTTAAATATAAACAGACACAATTCCAGTGAGTGTTTTTCTGGCTATCTTGGTTTGCCTTATTTCTCAGTGTGGCTTTTCTATTTCAGCAGAAAGCCCCTGCAGTTATACCTGACTGGCAGTGTGCAAAGTTCCTGTTAAATCTGTCCTTGTAAAATACTTCAATACACGCACAATTAAAAACAGAGAAAGCACGAAGGTAAAGTCCTGGTGGAAAGTTTTCCAAGCCACAACAAAGGTGTGTATTTGAAGGCAGAGCATGTCCTCTGAGTAGTCCAGGAGTTTGCAGTACAGTTATTTGAGGCCAAAAACAATTGACATAAATCTGGATGGCCAAAAGAGACTCTAGCAACATCACAATATGAATGAGACCAAAACTGTGGATGTAATCCAAGATGGTACAAAAGCCCATCTGAAGCTAATGCTTAGTGTTAAGTTGCACACAGTATTATGTAAAGACAAAAGAGTGACACAAATTTACCTTTAAATTAAAACAGGCTTGCTAGTCATCTGGTAAATTCCTCTTTTTCATGGTTAATTGGACTTGTTCCCCAAGTACTGTTTCCTTGCTTGATTTCAACTCTAATAGGGGAAAAGCACAGGAAGGTGCATTTGAATACCTGGGATTATATTCCCTTTATTATTTCTAATGGACAGTCTTACTCCACATGCAACTACTTGAAAATGGCACTGTTTAGAGCTGTTCAAAACCTGATTCTTTTACTTCTAATGAGAACCAGCTGTCAGTTTTAATGACAGATTCTGGTAAATGTAATTTCACCTCTGTGGCTCCAGCTTCTGGTGAAGGAAATATTGAAAATAATGATGCACAGGAGTAACTCAAAATGAAATTCGTGCCAGATGTAGCAAAAGGCGCAAATGACTCACCATGACCAGTAAGGGTGCAGCACTTTCCCTCCCTGACGTGGGCACTGGCTGTCCTGTCACAGCCACAGGCAGCAGTCACCTTGCAGGATGCTGGGAGGTGCAGCACTCCCAGCACTGGGCTCTGCCCACTCACTGCCCTCACTGGTCATTCTGGTGAGCTCTTCTCAGAAGGCAGGATCTCAGCACCCACTCGGTTTGTGGGGTGCCACCCACATAGCCCCATAATCTTCCCTAAGTACTATACTTAAATGAAGAGTATGTCGGGGAGGAAGAGGAGGAGGAGGTGGAGGAGGAGGAGGAGGAGAGTTCTGGTCACCTGGTGAAATAAAGTTATCATTTAGTGTGGATATCAGAGCGATCAGGTTGTCTGTTAAACCTTCTATTTGGAAGTGGATGTACTGTGTACTGACACTATTTCTGGTATTTCTGGTAGAATAAAAAGGGGGTTAGGGCAGTTCATTGGGAGGAAGGGGAATGGGGCCGGTCACTGTGTGTCCGAGGTCCCCAAGCCAGAATCCCAGCTGATGGCACCAGCTCTGAAAGATGGTGAGCCCCAGCCCCTCCTGCCTTTGAGTCCCCCATCTCTGCCACATCTCCAGCACTTCCACCCACTGATGTCAGCTCCCCTGTCTTTGGACCTGGTACCTCTGTGTCCCTCACCCCACTTCTCCAGTGGCAGGTTCCCAGTGCCAGCCACCCCTCAGCTCCCTCTGGCCTCATCAATAATCTGAGTTCCTTCCTGGCCCCAGCTCCTGGGATATCTTCTCCTCACATGCACTTGCGAAAACCTTGGCTCCTGCTTTTCAGATGGGAGGGCTGCAAAACACACCAAGTCCTCCATCATTCACCTTGCACTGGAGAACTTGGCTGAGGGAAAGCAACTGAGTGTCAGCTTTGGTATGGCCATGCCCTGCAGAGCACTGCTGTGGGGAGCACTGGAGGGGACTGGGGAAGAGAAAAGAGAAGAAAAGTGGGCAGTTATAGGAATTTGAAAGAAAAAGAAGAATGTACTTTGATGCTAATGACTTGAGTCAGAATACAAGGAGGCTGAACTTCCCAGAAAGGAAGTTCACTAACAAGGAACCACAGATAACCTTCAGATGCCAAACTGAAAACTCTGGAGAAAGTAGACAATTCTCAGAAGGAAAAAAAAAATAAATCCCTGTAAAAACTATACTTAATATAACAAAGAGAAAGAAAGCAAAAGGGACTGCATCTTGAAACTAAAAGAGGTATTAAACAGAAATTAAAGGGTCACTTAGATAACATTGGGCTGGAAAGCAGAAAAAAACAGAGCAGAGTAAATTTTAAACCTGGGCCTGTGTATTTTAAATTTTAAACCTGCTCTGTGTATTTGTTCACACAGAGCAAGGTCAGATGGGACAACGTTCCAGCACTATTATGGAGGAAACCAATAAGGAGTTAGCTGGGACTAGCACAAAGGGAGAATAATAAAATAAGGAAAAGGACTGTGCGTGGGGGAGAAGAGACAAGGTAGAAACAGAAGTGTAAACAAAGAAGCAGCATAATAGATATTGTATGGATAAAGAGGGAAAAAGAACAGTTTGTTCTAAGTCAATTCATGGAAACCGGCAGATCTCCCAAACCTGTGTTATTAATTCCCAATGCCAAGTTTAAAGCCGTGTGTGTACAGAACTTTTCACATGGAAAGGCAACTGTCTGTACAAATTCAAAATTGACCATGGAAAGCATTATCTCAATGGCAAAGGATGTTCCAAAACCATGAGTCCAGAGGAGTAAAATGACATGTAACTGCTTCAGACATAAAATATTCTAGTGCAAGTGAGAATGGATGATGCTGATCTAAAAGCTACTAGACATTGCTGCTACTGTTAGTTTAATATGGGATTCTTCCAGCTCAGTTCATCTTCCCATAGGTGTTAATTCTTTGAAGGAACAGTAGGTACATTAGAAAATGTGTTATAAACAAATACATAATTGTCTCTTATTCAGCATATTTACACACATACTCTTAAAAAAAAAAAAAAAAAAAAAAAAAAGTAATTTCTGAGTATTTTTGCACATGAAATGAAAGAAAGAAAAATGTGATTTTTAGGCCATCAAGAGATGCATGTAAGAGCCCAGTAAAAGTATGTGAATATAAGTCCTATAAACTTTCATGTGAAAGATCCAAGCAGACACATCATTTTGCAGATGTGGGTGGGGTCACTGCTATCCAGACAAGAAGTCTGATTTCCTCTTTTTCTATTTTTTACCACATACACTTAAAAAAAAAAAAAAAAAAAAAAAAAAAAAAAAAAGGTAATTTCTGAGTATTCTTGCACATGAAATGAAAGCAAGAAAAATGTGATTTTTAGGCCATCAAGAGATGCATGTAAGAGCCCAGTAAAAGTATGTGAATATAAGTCCTATAAACTTTCATGTGAAAGATCCAAGCAGACACATCATTTTGCAGATGTGGGTGGGGTCACTGCTATCCAGACAAGAAGTCTGAACAGTCCTGTTGGTCTACTGTGAGATAATTACCTTAAGACAGTAAAAAGTAATGGGTCATATTTGTCAATTCAGTTCCTCCAGAGATGAATGGAGCCCCTCTTGGTGTGGTGCAAAAAGAGAAGTAAAACCACCCAACCAGAAAAGGGTGTCTGTGCTGAGTTCCCAGTGACTGCACCAGCTGAGTCACAGCGGGTTCTTGGACATGCAGGGGAGTTTTAGCAGGAAACCACCTACCACTTTATTTACAGCTCTCCTTCAGCCCTGCCACTCAACTCAGCTCAGGGATGATTTTATCATTCTGCATGTTGGGGATGCAGTTGCACAGAGACACTTTCCAAAAGGCCACACATGTTTAGTGTTGGTTTTTCGTGAGGTTTCAATACATTCACTTCAGATGGAAGAAATACTGCCCCTTCTGCCTCCTCTCCATTGACTCAGGTTTGTTTGAGTCATCCCTGACCTGCATAGGTGCTTTGCATTGCTCAGCTCTGTTTAGAAACCAGCACGATGGCAGTGTGTGCCTTGTGAGCACAGGCAGATGCAGTAGCACAAAAACACTTATCTTCAAAACTTGAACACTTCTGATGTCTTGTGATTAATTTTAAGTAAAGCAGGAGTTCCAAGATCCAGAAAAGCAGGGGGAAGCTCAGTTCTGCCAGCCTATCCTGCCTCGAGTCAGTGATTTCCACATTCAGCACCTGGGAGAGTCCTACACTCTCACGTGCAGCACATTTTCTTTTTGGCTATTAACATAATTAAAACAACAGTAAGTTTGTGTTAAAAAAAAACCTGTTCTGGAATGCTAGCAAAGTTTCTTCTTTGTAGAACACAGGATTATCTATAGGAAACCGTATCAAAAAAAACTAATTGCAAACTCCAGCCGTTAAAATTGAGAAAGGCCCTCCTTGTGTTTCCTGCCAATTCTGTCCTAGTTTTGTGAGAGTTGAAATCACACATTTCCCCAGCACCCCTGTATCAGTCAGTGCACACATGGGTGAGTGGGCAGATTTTAGGTTGCATATGCAAATATAAATCTGATATTGCCCAGTTTTTCAGTTCTTGGCTTTGTAACCATGTACCATCAGCGTGATGTACCAGGTACAGGATGGCAACAAGGCTGTGGTAAGTGCTCTACTGAAGTGCAAACTCCTAATTAGGAGAACAGAAGAGGAAATGGGGTAACGATTCTCTGGAAGAGTGATGGGCTCTCCACACAGCCTCATGACTGCACTGAAATCCCATTTTCGGAGGGGAATGGTCACTAAATCCCCAGTGATGAGCACGTATGTCCAGTCATGGAGTGCTCCTCAGTGTGGTAAACCCAGAGCAGAAAAATGCACAGACCCTCCCAAATCTGCTTCTGCCTGCTCAGGCATGTCATATTTCCCCAACCCTGAGAAAGGGGCTGGGAGGAGGTAAGGGAAGAAACAAAACCCGAGAAGATAGCTATTTCTGTCTGCATATAGCAGTATGCAGAATAGTTTATGTAAATTAGAATCAGCTACAGGACTTCTGGGAAGTTGGCAGTGACATTGTCAGTGTCTCAAAGTTAAGGTATGAGTGAAATTAAGAGAGGAAAGTCTCTTAAAGCTGTTTCTAAATAACCAGTACAAACATGCAGTTCATTCAGCAAGAATTGCTTTGGCAACCTACACTGGCAGCTTCAGACACTGAGAATCACTTTCTCCTTTTTATGCTGCACAAAACTCTGCTTGTGGGTCATTTTTTGAAGCCAGATTCAGCTTTGGCCCTGCCTTTGAAGGTCACATTTGAGACATCATCATAGGTGGAGCAGAGGAAGGATGCTACATGAATCATGAGAGATGATCTATTTGCCAAAGCCCTGCAGGCTGTACCACTCTTGGCATTTTGTGCAGCAGGTCTGTCACATGAAGAGGATTCATACAGGCCCTGAAAAAATGCAGTGAGTTCAATTCCCTAACAGCCAATGGGTTTTACCTCCCCAGACTCCAGTCCAGTGTTTCCCTCTCCCTGCAGATCACAGCCCTCCTACTCTTTCCCCACCATCACAACCACAACTGGTTCAAAATGAACAGGAAATAGCCACACTCAGATGTGTGCTGCCTGCCACCCACTAGTGGAAACTGGGAATTCACTGGAATTCATGGAACTGGAGGCAGGTCATACACACATTATGCCCCTGATGCCACAACGATGCCACAATTTATCTACACAGTTGATATTTAAGAGTTTCATGTATGTACTTCAGTTTCCCTGACATTAACCTTTTGAAAAAAAAATAAATAAAAGAACAAAGAAAAAAAAAAAAAAGAAAAAGAAAGAAAGAAAAAAAAAAAGAAGAAACAAAACCCACGCCTTTTGGGGGATCAGAAACCAATTTCAGGAAACATTACCAACTTTGATAGTAAATGCAGCCACTGAGAGTAAATGCATTCTTTTGTGTGTGTGTGTGTGTGTATTGGACCAAGGTTTTAATTGAATTTCCTACAAACAGAGAAGTAAAAGTGTGGAATACTATGACTTACTGCTGGAATAACACAACGCATCATTATCATTGGTGATCTATTTTTAGTACAGCTCATGAGCAGGCAAGAAGTGAGGCCTTTTTTGATCCATGCAAGCTGCTTTTTCCAGCCCTGACACTTGGAACCCTCCAGTGCAGGGATCTCTTGGCAGCCCTGCCTGGGGTTCCCCTGGTCTCTGGCCCAATGGTCAATCAATGACTGTCCTGGGGAAAATGGGACACTAAGAAAGATAGCATAAAATATGCAAGGAATAAAAAGCCAGAATTAAACTGGAGGAGTTAGGCAGTGTCCTTTAAATGAATTTAAAATTTGTAATGGAAGTGTATCTAGAAGAGAGCTTTGAATGCCTTTGTCCTTAATCTCTTCAAAAATAGGCTATTTTTAGCAGTAGATCTAAGGTCAGGACTGCTCTGTTGTGGGTGCAATCCTGCTTTTCCATATTGTTAAAAACATCTACTTGGAGATCTCTGCCCAACTGCCACTGGCAGCATTTTGGATGCAGAAGTCAAGTCTGCACGTGAAGTCACATTTGCATTCTCCTATAGCCACAGCACATCCATCACATTCCTAATAAAGCAACAGCACCAACTACAGAACAAAATGTTCACCTTGTACAACAAAGAAAAAAAATTCTGAGATACTTCCTAAGAACACAGCTGCTGTCCTATTCTTGCTGTGTTTATACACCACTGGAACAGGAAATCTTCTGAAGGGCTCTGATGAAACTCCTACCAAATCTTTAGCAAAGAAGTCTAAACTCGAGGAAATTTCCTCCTGATGAGAAATTCTGGGTGTTTGGCTGGCCTCTGAAGCTCAGCAAACCTCTCAGGATATGCAGGGCCATGTCTGTAGCTGCTCCACCTTTACCAAGGGTAAGGACAGCACTGTTTGAGGATTTCAAAGGGTCTAATTGCAAAAAAGTAGTAATTTAACCTGTTAGTAATTTAACCTGTCTTGCAGACCCAGGAAGAGAGCATGTAAACCTATTTATATGGGAAGTAATGAGAGAGAGCACGGTATTTAAATTTACACTAAATTTACATTCATACATTTATTGGTATTTCTTGCTGGTACTGTAGTAGGTATTTAATTGTATCCATTTGCCTATAAAAGCTCTTGAGGGAAAAGGCCCCAACACTTGGCATAGGAAGAATTATATCTGCTTTTTCTTTACAACTTATCACACAGCTAATCTGAATTTTTAAACTGGTGATTAGAGAAATCTAATTATGGAACTTCAGCTTTGATATGGACTAAATCAGCAACTACCTGAAGGCTGTATGAATTTATGCTGGATGAGGCTGCAGTGTCAGCAATATACAGATCACTTTGTTTAGAAGCAAATCCTGAAGGTCACGGACACAGTTTTGGTACTCTGCAAAAACTGAGAGGTAACTCAGTCCAAATGCCAGTGGTATAAGACAGAGACAGCACAGGGCAGCTGCAGCAAAGAACTAAGGAGAAGTACAAATGTAAACTGTTCTCCTGTAAGAATAGCTCCTGTTACCTTTCCAAAAGGCTTTTCTGTCAATAAAGGTGTATTAGAATCACCAGTGGTTTCAGGCATCACAGGTCACTTACCCACATGTCCAGTAAGTTTTAGAAGGTGATCTTGACAAGCTCAATCCAATTAATGTGATTAAGGGTAAGGCTTCCTCTAGACTCATTATCAGAAATTTTCCAGTATTTTCTTGTGACGTTATTGCTAACTGAAACAGATCTGCAGTTGAAATACAGCACAGCACTCATTTCCAGTTTAACACAAGTGACAATAGGACTTCTTGCACTCTCAGAGGACAAAGTGGCCCTGGAAAAGTGAGTCACCACAGAGAGAAACCCTCCCTACAAGGGCAACTCTGTGAGGTCTCTCCAGAAGTCCTGCAGGAAATCCTCCAGGCTGGGCACTCTTCCCACTTTCATATACTTAATTATCTAATTTACTGATAGAGGACATCAAGGCCTGCATGCTAAGCTACACTAATTTTACATAACATAATATTTCTTCTTAATTAATCCAAAAGTATGTGTGGTGAGGTCTGTATATAACTTATATAGATATTTCCAAAATTAGAAAATGCTTCATTAATATCTTTGGATGATGTTTCTTTAACATCAGATGCCAAAAATTCTAAATTTAAAGGACTTTTTTATCTTTCATCAGAAACTGTCAGCTTATTCTCCTGATTCCTAGAAATTTTCCTGGAGCTGGAACATGGTGAAGCTAATCCATTTTGCACTCAGCTTGTTGAGTTCACATGTAAAATTGGCTGAGGTTTGCAATAAATCTGGAGAGGGAAAATGTCTGAAGAAAAAAATCCAATTCTTTTTCCACAAGAGCAATTATGGTGGGTTTTTTTCCTTTTATTTTCTTGGCAAATGAGGAATTAATATTTGTACTCTGAAGAAAACTATTGGCCCACCTATCAGGACTTATCCTTTCTCCAGTGACAGAGGAGGAACAGAAATCTGGACCATTTCTCAATACTTTGAGGAGCATAAGTCAATAATAAAATCTATATTGGACCAATCTGTACAGTAGAATAAAAGGTGCACATTCAGTAGTTTCTGTTTGTTGGGTATAGGAGGTATTATATACTGCAGAACCAAATGTGTTCCATCATCAGAAGAGTTTGGTGGTTTATGATTTGGGAATTGACTGCAACTGTAAAAAAGATCTGTCAATGAAGGAAGATTCCAATCACAGGAGGAATACAGAGGTCAGCATATCATGCCCATGAGATATGCCATGAGATCTTTTCTCATACCCATATGCCATGAGAACTTTTCTCTGAGTATTAGCAGTGATTTATTAAGATTTAGTCATCCAGGCTTGATGGCTTCAAGTTTTAAAAATCCAGCCAAATCATCTGAAAGTGCCTCAGTGAGTTGCCTACCTGGATCTGGCTGAGATGCTGCAAAACATTGCTCTGCCATCACCTTCTTATTTCTCAACTTCCAGTGTGCTAATTCTGCCTCCTGTAACAGCACCACATCGGTCTTTATTCACTTTAAGAACAAGACCACTTTTTTCTTTTTAATTTGAACTGTAGAATCTCTCTACATTCAAAGAAATGGAACTGGGATTTGGATCCATTTGCCTATACTAAGAATGAATTTTATTCAATTTCTGTGGACTGAAAACCAAATATGGGTTTTCAGTCCATATGAGGGACTGAAATATGAGGGAACATATGAATATGAGGGATATGTTGAATATGAGGGAACAGTTGAATAATTTCCTTTACCTCACCCCAGCCATAAAAATCTCCCCATGTGCTGATTATGCCCAAGAATAAAATGTGTTCCTCTAGCCAGCACTGAAAGCTCTGTAGTCCAGCAGATGTATCTGGAAGCCAAACTAGCTTCATATGCTTCTGCTTTAACATCTCCAGCCCAGTATTTATGGCTGCAGTTCCCCTGAACAGCATCCTGCTACCTCTTCAATCAGCACCAACATTATTTTTAGGGATCCAAAGTTCCTTCATCAGTTATGGAATATGCACATACAGACACACTCACACACAGTCCAGCAAGACAAATTTGTCATTTGGATGAAAAAAAAAACCAAAAAACCACAAAGCAGGCTGCCCTTTCACAATTTTTTTACCAACAATTTGAGATTTTCCCTTTTTTTTTTCCCACTCAACTAATTACAAAGAAGGATGTCTAAACTACTGAAATGCAGAAAGCCCAAACCACATTTTCATGTGGTTAAGTGCTCAGCATTTGAATTCATGAGACTAATGTGAATCTTGATTTGACTTAGTTAATATCAACAAGGAACTTCCACTGAACATCAGACAGGATCCATTTAGTCTGGGCTCAAGGAAACCAGCATTAACTACCCTGAGAAAGTAACTAACATAATTCAAAATAAACAATTCCAGAATAGCCAGCTGAGAAAGAAACTTTTCTCATAGCCTCAGACAGTTAATTTATTGGTTATTTGAAAAATAGCAGTTAATATCTCTTAGAGTGAAATATTTCAGACAACATGGACTATTCAAAGGAACTTAAGGGACAGAGAGGCTCAGCTGTTACTCAGTCTTAGTCCACAATTAAGCTTAATTTGCTTGGTTTCCAAACCTCACAGTTCTCCACTCTAGCCAGCACACATATGCATATCCTTTTTAGAAGACAAAACTACTAATTCCTCTCATCTATCCCATCTGACTTGGACATTCACTGCAAAACAGCACAAATTCCAGTTCAGACTGGATTAATTATTGCTGTACCAACTGGCTTGCCCTTTTCTAGGCAGATGCTTATCAAGGCTTGATAACAAATTGGTGACATCCTCAAAATGTATTTTGTTCTTGGCATAATGACGAATTTGCTGTGACTGACAGCCTGGTCAGACACATATTGTTCTTCAGTGATACCTAGCATGATAACTAATACTAGCGTAAAGTGAGTCACATCTGTAGCTGTTTTACCTGGAAGAGTTGACTAAAAGGATAAGAAGATGAGCTGTATTCATCAGGCCCACTTTATTACCTCTTAACTTAGAAAATGATTGATTGGATAGTATGGGAATGGAAATGTGTCAGGCAATGTCACAATGGCTGCATCTCTTGGACACGTCCTGTTTAAATGCATCAAACTCTAACCCAAACACTACATCAGAGTGGGTGACAGGTTCATGCTTGGCTCAGTGCTGCTGGTTTCACTGCATCTGAAAGCAGACTCACAGACAGTGTGGTGTCTAATTTACTTGTAAAATCAGAGAATTCCGATTTCAAGGGTTTCGTTTAAATGAAAATTCAGATTCTGGAGAAGAAAACAAAACCCACTAAAACAGGAAGGATGGTATTGTGGTTAAGTTTCTAGTATAGGGCTGTGAAGACCTGAATTATGTTCCATTCCTAGCCCTTCTGCAGATTATCTCACTCTCTGACTTCAAGAAAATCACTGAATCTCTTGGTGCTACAATTCCCCTTTTCTAAAGATGATGCTGGTGATTTGATCAGTGTAGATACTGAGCACATTCATGTAACTGCTATCATGTACAGTATCAGCACAAGAGAGGCTCTAACCTCAAAAGACAAATAGTCAAATATAACTCTATTTACTGAACCAAACTCTAAACAATATGCTGTCCCACAGACACATTGGCCTGTCCATTAATCCAGATGCATAACAGAATCAGTGTCTGCTTCTATTCTCAAAAGCTAGGAAAAAGCTAAAATGGGGAGTGCCTGCTGATTTCCTAAGCCTTTCAGGTTTTCTGATTTTTTTTTTTTTCCTGGAGGACTGTCTCTGCAGTGGGGATGAATTCAGCAGGGTGTGGAATGCCCCATAATGGAATCTATACTGGCGAATACCACACATGGTATCACAACCTCATCCCTCCTGGTGGTTTCAGAGGGTGAGGAAAGGTTTGGAGCACAAATAGAGGAAGCTCTGCCTGCATTATTCTGCTGTTAGTTGGGCTAAGTTTGGAACACTAATGAACAGGCAAATGTCTCACATATCCCCAACAGAAACAGTACTCTCTCACCTTCAAAACTATCTTCAAAACCATGTTTTTTCTCCTGCTGCCTCCTGGCAGACCTTACCTGGCATCCTTATTCCCAGTGCTTTCTAAACAGATTCCCTGTCACCTTTGTCCTGTTTCTAGCCAGTAAGCCATGCTCCTGCTGCACAAATGCCCAGCAATTCCTCTGAATTTTCTGTCATTTTTCAAAACAATGTTTACAAAATAGGGCTAAGGACTTTCATTTTTAACAAAGGCTGAGTTTGTTCTTTATCCTAACTTTTGGAGGTTTACTGATACAAACCTTTAGAGCAAAAGCATTTGCTTTCCTGCTCTAGAAACAAGGGAGAAAGGAAGATGGGGTAACGTCTCCCAATAATTTTCTCTCCAGATTTTTCTTTTCTTTCCTGAGACCATCAGTAGGGAAGGAAACACAATTTGTTTCTCCACATGGAGAAAAATAGGCATTTCACATGGAAGGCTTTATTTACCAAATAGACTCTAAGTCTAATTCACCTTGCAAAAAGCAGCAAGTGCTCCTTAAGCTGCCAGAGCACAGCTCAGAATCACCTGGCCTGGCAGCAGTGTTTTCAGTCCTTTATCTAGAGATGCTTCCCCGTGTGCTCTGGCCAGCAGCTCTGCCCCGTTCCCCTTTGTGCGCTGCCCTCTGCTGGGTACAGTGACAGCACCCTGTGGCATCCTGCCGGCACGGAGCTCCTCCAGGCACACACTGCCGGGGGCTACGGCGAGGGAGAGGATGCAGGAGAGGAAACGGAAGGATGGAAGGGAGAGTTACAAAACCAAAACATGAGTGGGTAAAACTGAAGATTTCCCAAGAAAGCTCAACTTGTGGGACCCTCACATCTAAACCTTCAACTCCTGTCACAGAAACTTTACTCACTGTGCAAATCTCCTTCACACACCACAGCTGAAGCCCATTTCTCCTGGGCAAGTCTTTCTAAGGCACTTCATGGAGCACCCTGGACCACTCTCACTGTGCTTCACGTAGGGATGGTGTCAAACTCCATAAGCAGCAGCCTGACACGCTTGGCTTCTGGTGTCCAAGCTGGCAGGTTCACTCCATCTCTCTCCTCTGCAACTGGGAGTTCACCTACCCAGTCGAGCCTTGCCAAGCTCTGAAGCTTTGCAGCTGAATATTATTACCACATTCCTGCTCAATGAACACAAGTTACTGGATGGACACTTTGTCAGCGGCACTAGACAGTCCATGCCAGACAGACTGCAAGAGCACCTGCAGGATCTTTCTTTCCCCTGTGATCTTACAAAATTAAAAATTATATGAGAGTGAAACAGCTTTCCTGGCACATCTACAGCAACCTTCAGCCAACTCTGTCTCATGTGAGAAACACGCACCCCACTGTGCTGCATTACAGCCATGAAGTGCTCTGCCCTTAAAAGCCACAGACGGCAGGACAAGGCTGCAGCAGCAGGGAGGGAGCTCGCTGGGCGCCCCGGGGGCTGGGGGAGGAGTTAAGAGGATCTGAGCTGTACTTTTGGTTCTGATTTACCTTATCTTGACAGAGTTGAGCACTTCAAAACCCTTTTCTTTGAAGAGTGTGGGGGAGGAAGGGGACTTTGTCTTGCCTAAGTAGACTTTAAGCTGTTAAGGGCAAGGCCTGGCTGTACTACCTATGTGAACACCAACAGTGCCATATCCAAACCAGCTGTGGAATCTGCTCCTGCATGGAGCACGCTATGCCAAAGAGTGCCAATATTGCATGTTTAAATACTAAGGGAAGTTTCAGTTCCACCAGTCCTTCATGCATTTGCTTTACACAAATGAGCTTCCCTCAGCAGCTTATGCCAAACCTTGACTAAAGCTCTGTTGCTCAAAACTTGAGAGAAGAGTCTGAGCATAAAGTGAATCTCTGTGCAAGGTCTTAAAATTAATGGCATACTGCTTCTCTGAATTCATGACAATTATTCTCTTGCATGACAGAACATAAGCAGTAAATTTTGGTGGCTAAAACATCATCAAAAATTTCAAGATTCACCCATTGTACACTGGCTGCACATCACTATAAGGTGCTGTATTGCCATCAGGTTAAGTCAGTCTGTGATCACACTGGATTTTGAAAATAATATTTAGTCTCAAAGCAAGAAATACATTCCCTCAACTTCATCCCAAAGGATAACTGACAAGGCATTGCCAGCCCCTCTCCCCTTAATCACTTGACAGAGAAAATTCCTTTGCATTGTTACAAAACATCTTGTTAACTACAGGGAAACTTCTTGGCCTTTAAAACGTGGTGGTTATTTAAGAAACATCCTATTTGGAAGAAAGCACACTTTACTGGGCCTGCTTAAGGAGCACATAAGACACTGGTGTGGTATTTGAGGTTTCAAATCTCCTTCTGGGTGAGCAGGAGAGCATTCCTGCACTGGCTGCTGGCAAGGTTATAAATACAGCTGGGATTTGAACAGCTACTTTTAATTCTGATTACTCTGGAGAAAACCCCAGGGAAATTCTGCTTTAAGAACTCAAACCCCAGTGTAGCATCTTTACAGTCTTCTCAGTGGAAGGACCATATGCTTCTCTGAATGTTTTTGCACTTTGAGATTATTAGTCTAATATTTTGTCCTTTCTTTAACATTTAAGTTATACATTAAGTCCTCTTACCTCTTCTGTCCATGCTGACCTGTTACCTCTGAGGAGAGCAGCTATTTTCAGTTAAACCTCCCTGCAGTGGTTGCTTGCTTGCTGTTCTTGCCATTTCCCCCCACGTTTTGAGACAGCTGACATCAGAGCCTCATCCATCACCTACCTCTAGTGTCCCCTGGCCTCCCTGGGGCCTCAGAGCGATTCCATGCTCGGATTTCCCCCGCAGCACCTCTCGACCCTGCCCGCGGGCACCGCCTGCTCCTACGGGGCTGTTCGGAAAAAAAAAGAAAAATAAAAAGGCAAAAAAAAAAGGAGTAAACCCAGGCGTAGTGGGATAGAACAAGAGAGGTTGAAGAGCATCCCCAGCGGCGGGGCAGGGAACCCGCTGGGCGTTCTCCGGAGGCGGTGCTCAGGGCCACCCAGTCTGAGGAAAGCGAAAGTGAACGTAAGCCACATGTTTTCCGAGAAGGCGGGGAGGAGCCGACCCGAGCGTTAAATAAAAAGCCGGGGCGATGCGCCGCCACAGAGCGCTGGAGGTGCCGCTCGCCCGCCCGCCCCGCGGCAGCCCCGGCTCGCCGCGGCGCCAGGCAGGGCCCCCGCCGGAGGATGCTCGGCCGGCCCCCGGGGCCAGGACCTGGACTAGCAGCAGGACTGGGACGGGCAGCATGTGCTGCGCTCCGGGGACGGCCCCCACCCGCGGCACCCCGAGGTAAGGGAGGGTGTCTGCTCAGGGAGTCCGCGCCAACAGCGACGTGCACCGAGAGGGCTCGGGCGCCGCAGCCCCATGAGCTCTAGATTTTCGGAGGAGTCCTGCCAGATGTGCCAAGAGCGTGGTGGCTTCGGGAGTGTTTGCCCTTTTAATTTTTTTTTTTTAATACATTTTTTTTCCTCCCTTTTTGGCTCAGTGTCTGTGCTCAGACAGACCTGTTGTGCCTGGTGTAAAATAGTGGGACAAGCACTGAAGGGAACACGCAGCGGGGTTTGCAGGGCCCCGCGCAGGCGGCGGGAGCCGGGGCAGCCCCGGGCCCGCAGTGCCCTCACGGCCGCCGGGACCCGCCGGGCCGGGCCGGGCCCCGGACCCCGCAGAAGTCTCCGCTCCGCCGCAGTCGTGGCGCCCTTGTCCCAGATCCCTGCCCTGGCTTTCGGACTCCGAAGACTGGCGTGTCTCCTGTTTGCTCTGTGCGCTTTGGAAAAGCACTGCTAACTCTCGCTTGGCTCTCTACGGCTTCTGCTAGGGAGCCCTTTGATTTTTAGATCGCGGGCTTAATGCTTATTTCCCCCCAGGGTGTCCTGAAACTGAATTTTTAACTTTAAATACTGAGTGATAATCCTGGCTCAGTAACTGGAAAAACTGGCATCAGTTTCCGTCTGCTTCGCAAAGCAAGCCGAATGCTACTTTCAGCCTGTTACTAGCAGCTTAAGGATTTTATAACCGTTGTAGGTGCTTGAGGAAGTAATACGACCTAAATGAAACTAAACATCAAGTTGTTAAATTAGCACAGACAGGAATCCAGCGGCATGCTTTCTTAGAAATTCTCATTAGCATGTTAACCTGAACTGTGAGACGGGTGAGGGATTCATTTCTGAGAATCCTTCAAGGTTTCTCAACAAGCTGCTGTGCAGATCTATATCTGACTATAGGGATAAATCCTAAAATCTATGCTTGCCAGTAAGGTCAAGGCAGCCAGCGGAGATGTATTGAACCACACTGTCAGAGGCAGACATTTCAGGCCAAACTCATTCCTGGTGCAGCCCTACTAATTCCTTTGAAGTAACACGAGGGATGAATTTAGTCCCTCATGTTGAAAGATATATCAATAGGAAGCAATTTAGATTGGGCCACTTAAAGTGCATGTGATACAAAAAAGAGAGAGAGACTGCAGAGTAATGCTTTAAGGGTTCACAGAGGTTGATTTGTATAAGCTAGTAGGTTGTAGCATTGCTGTCCCAAGGGAAACTTGGGAGAATGGAAATAGCCTTTTATGGCTGAACCGTAGGTTAACAGGAGAGAGGAAAGAAGTTTTAGGATTACTGTGTAAAGTGACCTTGTTACAGGCTGCCCCTCCAAGTCATACACTTCAGTCATACTATAGAACCTCACCTCACCTCACTCTCTTCCCCAATTATCTGGGTACATAGCCTTCATCCACTTTCTCTTTCACAGAATGCATGCACCAAATAACAACATTGTGTGCTGAGTTCTGACATTGTAGTTGGGAAGGCAGAAAAAATGGTAATTCAGTTGATTTGTTGATTTGTTCTTTAAAAACTTGAGAATGGGAGAGGGTGTCCATGAGATGACTTCTCATTGAGAAGTCATTTGAGTTGCTAGGCCCTGAAAGGGCTCATAGCAGGGAAGCTTATTATCTTCTGTAGCTGTTAATGATCCTTGCTAAATATTTTTGGAACGTTGAAGTTTGCCATAGTGATAGGCTTCTAATCTTGTCCAAAAGAGAGCAGTTGCTTGCCTGGTGTAAATTGGGAAATGAATACTTTATTATTTGATAATGGGTGGGAGGTGTATCAATGGAAGAGTTGGTCATTCAGCGGTTGCCGTCTGTCCCTGGAGATCGATCTCACACTGTGTCTCTCCTTGGCATTTCAGAGTAGCTGCTGGAAGGCCGCCCTGCCGTAGCCGCTGACGCTATGGAAGACCGCATCCGCTGCTCTCGGCTGTAGGATGGTAGCGCACAGCAAGGTGTCAGCAGATAATGCACTTGGAGCAGACCCAAGACGGCTTCTTGACCCTCCGGCACGGGATTGCTCACAGGCACGAGGCTTCCAGGGCCCCGGCCGGCCCGGCACTGTGCAGGCACAGGGCAACACACACTTCCGAACCTTTCGCTCCCAAGCCGATTTCAGTAGCATCACTCGAGCCAGCAGCCTGCTGGATGCCTGTGGCTTCTACTGGGGGCCTCTGACTGTCAGTGCTGCCCACGAGAAGCTGAAGTCTGAGCCCGAGGGCACCTTCCTCATCAGGGACAGCACACAAAAGAATTGCTTCTTTGCCATCAGTGTTAAGACTGCAACTGGGCCCACCAGTATCCGGATTAACTTTCAGACTGGGCGTTTCAGCCTGGATGGCAGCAAAGAGACTTTTGACTGTCTTTTCAAGCTGCTGGAACATTACCTAAGCTCCCCGAGGAAGGTACTGGTTACCCCGCTCCGCAAGGTCCGGGTGCAGCCACTGCAGGAGCTCTGCCGCAAAAGCATCGTGAAGACTTTTGGAAGAGACAACTTAAATCAGATCCCACTCAATCCTGTTTTAAAGGACTACCTGAAATCCTTCCCATTTCAGATATAAGTGCAGCATTAACTGTATAGGGACACATTAGATATGTGTAACAAAATCCATCTTCCTGGATTTTTAATTATGTTTGACAGTGAGCAAACTTATTTTTGTAGCAGTTTACCGTATTTTGTGATGGAACCTGAACACTTGACTTCTTATGTTTACAAAAACTGTTTGCACAAAGCTGGGGTTTTAAAACCCTGGCATAATTTTTCTGCCAAGCAGAATATTTTACTATTTTATAATATTTTTAATGATATTAACATAATAAACTTTATTGTCACAGTTTTTAAAAAAATAGCATCTCTGGTTTTAGTTTTAAAGGCTCTGGCACCTATCCTGCTGACAGATTAACTACTTAAGTGAGTGTGTAAGTACAGACAGGTCTCCACATGGTCCTGCTTCTAGCAAATTAGTCTGTCTTAGTGCTGGTCCAGCAGGCAGAGGATTCCTGCGTGCAACAGCCTACAACAAAAAAGGACAAGCAAGTAGAAAATATACTCAGGGTGAATCTGCCCAGGAGTCCACCTCTCTCCTAAATCCATGAGAGCAGGAACAATGTATTAAGACTGCAGTGATGCATAGTTTATGACAGAGAAAATCAAACACTTGGCAGAGCAAGCTGCACCAACACTGGTTTGCCTTATTTCTGTGGAAAGGTGCAAAACCCTAAGCTAGAAGACATTGCTGTCTGACATAACCAAACCGCATGAACCTTGGTGGGGAAAAATAAAACTGTCCAGAAATGCTCTTCACACACTTTAAAAGTCTGTGAATGCTGTATCATTGTGGTGCATTGGGGAAAGGATAGCTTAGTTCTCTTTGAAAATTTGCATACACAAATGGCAAAGGTGCAGACATCCTTACACATTCAAAAAAAAATGCTTCTAATCTTGAATTCCTCCTGATTTACAGAGCAGAGATTTGGCATGTTAAAAGAATCTATGACTTAGATCCATGACAGGATCCAGAGAACATAAGCCTCTACATTTGCAGCTGTAATTTCTAGTGGCTAAACTGCATTCAGAGAAAGTTAAACTACATTATCTGTTCTGTTTCCATCTGCTCATGAAACACAAAAACAGTGCCCCCAGAAACTGCAGCTGTGAATGACTTGAAATGCCTGATTTGGCAAAGTGTCACCTGCATTATGAGAAAGTGATTCTCCTCTCCCCCAAGCATTTCCTGAAATCCATGAAAAGCTGGCTTAGAAAAACAGCTGAACCAAATCACTTCAAAGAAGGCACAGAGTCTTTCACAGAAATGTACTCTATCAACCCAGATCTACAGTGCTTACAGGAACTGCAAGCAGTAAATGAAGTCATCTTCAGAGTTTGGGAGATAAAAGATCTCTCCCTGTACTGTAATTCACATTCCTTTTAAAGATAAAGCCACTTTTAGGAGACTCTGAGTGTATGTTCTATAGTGATCCTTACTGAATCATTTGTTTAATATTTACCAAATCAGCTCTTACTTCATTGATATTTCTTTGGAATAAATAGGTTTCCTCCTTAGACATGACTAAGGATCACTCAGTGGATTGGACATGATGAAAAAAGGGAAAAAGAACACACAGGCAGTATCATGTGAGTTTCTGGTGTGTTGCTTCCCTAAAAATGTTCTTTGGATCAGTCCTAAAACAGCAGAAAGCATTTCTGCTTAATTCTAAAGCTGGAATTAGTTGTCAAATGATGCATGTTTTCCCACAGCAGCTGCAAGGATGTAAATTTGGGAAGTAGTGAATGCTGGGCTATGCAGCAGATAGGAGACTGGAGCGAAGTTACTGCCTGAATGTGAATAGCATTGTTAAATTGGAAAAAAAGTCTTTTAAGGGTGAAGGCTGCCAGACTGGTTTGCTATCAGCAGAGATTGTTATCCCTTCCCCATAGTCTTTCCCAGCTCCACACTAGTATCTTTTAACCCTTCAGGCTCTGAACTAATGGCTCTTGCCCTGTTACACGGAAGAGTGCCCACATGACAGCATTACTGGTAGAACAAGCACAATGTAACTGAGAAGGTTGCTCCAATGCAATAAGAAAATCCTAACCATAGCATGTGTGTTCACAATATCACTCTGGCTTTCCTTCTATAAGAGCAAATGAAGGGCTCTCTAAAATGTCTGCTTACCTGTGTACACTGATTTAAGAGTGGTGTCACATCTAAGGAGCACAGCAGGAATCTCCTGAAGATTTCTGTAGTAACTTCAGCTGTCAAATCTCTCAGCCTCAGTTTTAATAAAGCAGCAGCAAGGTCAAATAAGGAATTTGCAATACTCTGCACCCAAAGTAAAAGGAACATGCAACAGATTTTACTCTCTCCTGCTAAACAGTACATGAAGAGTGGTGATTCCAGTCCCTTCCCCTCACCCAGCTCTTTCCTCTGACCTTTTGACTGTGGCTGAAAAGTAAACAGTCACTCTGTTAAAGGACTATGGGAGAATTTGAGCCATGCTCAGGAGCCCAGCAAAGCCATGCTTTTGAAGAGGCTGCAATATTTACAGTTAGTGGGGAAGGGACAGCTTTAAGATAATGCCATTTGCAGCGTGGCTGTGTCAGCAGCAGGGTGGGCTCTGAGCTGGACCCAGCCCTGCTCCTGGGACTGCACAGGCCGCAGCGCTGAGGCCTCCTCGCTCTAGGCTGAAACACGTTTTACTTTCTGAGTAGTTAAATTACATACAATGCAACAGCTGTAAAACACTAACGAGCAGAGCAAATTAATAGACCTGTAGAAATTCAGAAAGCTGTTTATTTAAGCCGTGGAGAGTTACTGAGTGCTCTGGAGCAGGAGGAGGAGCTTGAACGCCAAGCAGGGCCGTCGCAGTGCTGAGGCTGTGGTCACACTAATTCTGTTATGATTGAAGTCATTTACAAGAAATGAGGCTTCAGCTGCAGTCAGCACTGATGCTATTTTCAACAGACAAGAAAAAAAGTGTCCCCTAGGGCAACACGCTGCCCATATCTAACCATCAATACTCTTCACCCCGCTGGTACTGAATCCTCTGTTGAACAGCACATCCACCATCCTTCTCCTCAGATCCAGGCTCAGCCCTGTCTGTTGTGCTGGGCTGGCATTCAGGCCCTGGCTCTCCTGCCACCCTCCATTCACAGTGCCAACAGTTGTGTGAGCAATGCATTCATTCATTGATTCCACTGATTTGTGACAAAGGCAGTGTAACAGGGACTTATTTTGGACTCCTCATGGCTTTCCGTGCTCTAAGTTTCCAGGAAGTTTCTCCCAATTGCCACAAAGTGCCATTCAAGACTTTTCATTGCCTCTCACTTGTCATACTTCTGCATAACTCAGATCCTGTCACTGTGTGTGTAGTTTCATCCACAGCTGTTTCCCAGTACAGCAGCCAGATTTGCAACACCCTAGTTGAATTTGCTCCTTGTGTCACCATGGAATAACAGAAACATGGGCCAGCAGGAAGTGTAAAGAGAAGCCCAACTTCTCCCACACAAACCACTGCTCAAGTAGGGCAAAGCAGCAAAGGCCAGAGTCAGAATATAAACTCCTGACTGACAGACAGCTGAGTTACCCATATGCCAGAAGATTTCCCCTCTGTCTGCAGCTCAGTGACATGCTTTGGATGTAGCTATTGAAGACAAGAATGATAGATAATTGTGCCTAGCAAAACAATTTCTCTATAGTCTTCAGCTATGAGAGGAGCAGATACACTGTGAAGATGGAATATCAGCCAAACAGAATAAAACAAATAACTAGCTGCACCATAAGCCTCATTTGCCCAGTTCCTTTCATTCTGTTCTTCTTTTTAGCAAGGCAAAGTAGGATCACCTTTCTGTTGTCATTTTAATCTCAGACACTCTTAGTTTCAGTTATTCTTTGTAGCTCCCAGCCAAGTAAAAGAATGGTAAATCTGATCATCACTCTTAAAGAGATACAGCAGATACCATCCAAAGATCTGTAGCAAAATTTTAGGTCCACCAAAATAAATTACCAGGGAATGACCGACTTCTCTGCAGATAGTTTTATTAAATAACAGTAAGTATCTTTTAAAATTAAATGCAATAGCTATGATTGCATCATGAAGGTTTCTTACTTGATAGAGCCTCAACAAATTCACAGGCTGAGAATGCTCTGTTTTGATGCTGTGTGTACACAAGGTTGTGTGCAATTTCCTACCTCTGTTCTTTGCACCTCTGCAGAGTATTTGCAAATCAACTCTGTGCCCTTCAAACTGAAACTGCCCTTCAAACCAAACTTTCCCCAAATCAACTTCCCTACAGCAGAAACTAATTATTACTGGAATTTGAGTCAGATTGAACTTTCAGACTGAGATTTTAGGTCTCCTCTCTGGGATTTGAACAACTTCTGGTTCCCAGTCTGAGCACTGAAAACAGAAGATAAAATACTGTCCCCAAAATGTCACAACATAGACTTGACTGAGGCTTACAGATTTTGTAATTCTCAGTGTAATAGTCTTATTTGGTTATTTCTTGACCTGCCTGTGTACCATCACTGTTCAGACAGTCTAGACAGATCTGGAGGTGGAGCTGGTATATCCTAGAGACTCATGAAACTGAAGTAGGATAGGTATTATTTCTAACATTACCATTAGGATGAATTTGGGAGATAAATCTGCCACTCAACAAGTAAGGTTAGTAGCTATTTTCTTAGCTCTGCCCAGATAAAAAACAAGAAATCATTTTGCTAGACTTTTCCAGCATCTATTCCACATAAACAGTCTGTTCAGAAATAGCTTTGACAAATGTTTCAGAAATTATTTTGTTTTCTGTCACACTTACATTCTCATTTGCTCTCACCAGGTCAGTTGTTCTCACCAGCTAATTTAAACAACTGAATTAGATGAAAATCAGAAGCTTTCAGAAAGTAACATAACTGCCAGGACCTGCCAGCTCAGTGCCTAAAAGACACTGTGTGAACCCTCCTCACATTTCTCCCTAGTTCCCAGCAAGGCCAGCTATACAAAATAAAATTAAGTGAGCCATGAAAGCTTTACAAGTGTTATATACAACTGCTTTCTGTTTAAAATAAACTGAAACTACATTTCAGTATCTCAAGCCTTTTTCAGGTCAAGATAGGATCTTCCCTTTACAAGTACAGAATATTCTTTATCTAATCTCTCACAGTCAGTCAACAATTACATGATTAACAGTAAATCCACCCTGGCCTAAGACTAAATGTATTATGTATAATTCACTCTCCCATGCAAATACAGGTCTTTTTGTTTTGAAGAAGCAGAAAATATTATGTTTTTGTAGGAAAAGGAGAAAATTCTTGTCAATGTCTGCAAAACTGGCAGAAGTTTTTCACATTACAACAGCATAGTAGTTCTGAACACAAGCACACTCCTGCAGCCCAAGCTCTGCAACATATCACGGACCTGTTACTACTTCTTGTATGTGTTCAGAATGCACCATATTTGTGTAATTATATGCAAAGTAGTATTTTCTTAAATAAAAAATTTCAGTTCCAGTATTCTCAGGCCAGTACATTGACAATGTAATTTTGATTTTCATACAAGTTTCTGGCTACTGTAAATTTTCTCATTACTGTTGCTGCACAGAATAAGCTGAGGCTGTGTCAGGCTGAGCTGTGGTAACCATACCATCAACCTGCTGTTCCACCTGATTTTGCTACAGTTTTCCTCTCTATAGATGCTGATTACAAAGGTTTAGGTGTACAATGGCATTTACAACAAATTTCTTCTGATTCATTCAACAAGGTCTTCTGATTTGTCAGCTGTGCTGACAGTGATTCTTCTGAGTTTCTGGTCCATAAAGAAAAGGAGAAAAGGCTGCAGTGAGAGAAATGTTTGATGTGGCAGGGATATCACTACTGGCCTAGGGGGCAGAGCTATCTAAAGCACCCCAAAATTCATGCAGTGTTGGAGCACTGAATGCTGTGGTGCACTCCCAACAGCTGGGATGCGCATGTGCTGCTCTAAGTCGTCACCTCACTGAACAAAGCACTTCACTCCTTTCTGGAATGGATAACTGAGGCAACAAGAGCTAGAAGGATGCTCAGAGATGAGTGTTTGCACACAGGGACAGTGATTCCTCCATCTTCCTCTAAAGCCTGAGGAGCCAGACACAGTAAGCACTTGACAGGGTGGTATGGGTGACCTTCTCAGCAACGCTGTTTGTCTTTAGGGCCATGGCTGTCATGGTCCAGGTCACATTGCTATTTAGGGATCTTGTTAAGGGATTTCTCAATAGGCTGCAGTGTCATTTGTCCTTGGGAATTAAATAAGAACATCTCACCTAATTTGTGTGTTGCAGTTGTAAAGGTCTCAAGCACTGGTGAGACTAAATGTCTTCAACTTTGTGCCAGGGACAACACAGTTCTGAGTACTCCAGCTAATTACAGAACACACCTGGAACACATGGTAAGTTCTAATATGCAAAATTGAAAGAGTGGCCTACTCTGGCTTTGAATTTTAGGAATAGGAGCCATGTACATACTGGTCAGAGGGATTTTGTATGGAGTCTAAATACAAATAAAGGAGGTCAGCTTTTCTTTTAGGAGCAGTGAGAAGGAATGTGAATCAACAGGGCCTACTGAAGCTGTAAAGCACAAAGGATGATCCAGTTCGGCACACAAGTACTTGGGACAGGAAAAGAAAATAGGAAAGATCAGAAATCCAGCCCTTGGCTGGATTTTGTACTGAAATAGGGGTTAGGACTCTGAACTCCAAACAAGAAAATTTTCTCTTGCCCTGTGATTTCGAAATCTTGCATTATATAGTTTGAGTTTCATTTTAAACTCTGCCAGCAAATTATTCTATACATGATACTACTTTACTTGCAATCTCCCCCCAGATTTTAAAGGGATAATTTAGTCTGATTTTCACAGCACATAACAGAATGTGTCCTATCTTTTTTTTTTTTTTGGACCCTTAGATAGCACTACAAGTGCCTCAGTAAGAGAGTACTCAGTAAAGAGAGGTTTGCCTTTTTTTTTCAGTTTATTAAGGCCTATTCTCTTTCTAGTCCTTTTACAGCTGCCCTGCTGAAACAACAGCAAACTTCAAATCTTTTTGACACTAGCATAAAAGTCTCTTGATACAAACCTCTCCATGCATTCATTTCCTTATCAGTACATGCTCTAGTCCTGGAAATCTTACCGTAATACACAAATGAATTTAGGAAAAGTCTTTATCTCTAGGGACTAAAAGTACAAAGGCATCAAGAAATACTTGCTGATTATTCTCTCATCTATCCAAGTAATATTTTATACCTGCCTTTAAAGCAAATGGATCTAACAAGGAAGACATTATCCTTGTGAACTGCACAATCTGCACTGTGTATCTTTTATTATGCTTTGGAACTAATTAAACCTAGGTAATCTTTCTTCCCAATAAGTGTAACTCATGCACTGTATGCAAGACCGTACTCAACCTTACTGCCAAGGTAAACACAGTTACGATTTCAATCACTGATCCTGAACTAGCTTAGCACTTCCAAATCTGCATTAAAAGACACAAGTGAAGAGTACAGGTAAGGCTATTTCTGTATACTAAGTATCAAGGGAGGACTACACAGTCCAGGGCTGCCTTTCCCGGCCATCTTATTTTCTCCTTGCTCTCCTACATATTTCATTTCCTTTGTAATTTCAATATAGGTTTAAGAAGAGGGTGATTTTAAAATGCAGCACATTTCACATCATTCCAAAATACACATTGGATCTGGAAGCTCACATAGATAGGTTTTGGCAGTGACATTTCTAGCAGGGAAGAACAATCTCTTCTGATCCCCTGGAGTTTAAAATATTACAGTTTATCTGCCAGACATGAACTTCTGATTCATGGAGAGGAAGAGCTGACTGCTGCACACAGTCTGCTGCACACCAATTATTATCTGTTAATGTTGAATATAAGCCCAGCTGAAGCCCAAGGGCAATTGTATATAAATGCTAAACACAAACCACATACACATTCCATGATGGTATAAATAGCTTTGAGTGAATTTATGAGTGCATGTGTAATTCCATGAATGTTGTAGCTTGAGTGTTGGTCATTGGTGGAACAACAACAACAAAAAAAAAAAAACAACTGCAGGGCTAGCTTGAAGCAAGTGCCAAGTTTAATTTAGGATCAGCAGACTTCAGGGTCTAATTAAAGGGGCTTAATTCAATCTCTAGTGAAATCAACAGAACTGAGCTGAAAAGTAACTTTGGAAGAAAATATTTTCTTTCTAAAGAAAAATTCTGTGTGAAATATGGGAAGACTGTAGCATGCCAGAGAAAAGCATTCTGGAAGGCTGTGAAATTTTGGAAGGAGGTCGTGTATTTGAGAGGGCCAGATAAACTATGAGCTGGGTTTTGAAAGAATTGCACAGGGACAAACAACTGCAAGGGAATCCAGGTGGTCCTCACAAGTTCTCTTGCCAGCTCTAATCTCCATTATAAAAATGGAGTTCCAGGTGCAGAACAGCCCTACACCTAATTTAGAGTTTCTAACTCTAACATTCAGGCCTGTTATGTAATCCAGCATAGTCCAAAACTGCTCAGCTTCCACTGACAACAGGGAAAGCCTGAGTCTTTACTGAGGACTTGAAGAAGCCAATTATTTTCCATGCAATTTATGCTACCATTAGTCCAAATCTTTAAAACTTGAACTGACTGCAAGTCGGTTTTAACAGCCTCTAGTGCTAGAGGTGAAATGAATGCAGTCCCTTTTATTGAAGCTTAATCCACTTTAAGGGTACAATTAAGATAATGTGCTGATTGAAGAGGAAAAAATGAAAAGGAAGGGACACCTTTTAAGCACCTTCATAAGGAAGCATCTTTTTAAATAATCATTAGCAAAGTATTTATGAAACTCCTCCAATCTGAGTAATAAAGTGTTTATGTAGCAGGCAGATTATGAAAGTAGCTTGGTCTCAGTAGTCCTAAAACATACAGAAGTGACTGGATTTTAACTGCTCTCTGTTGGGTTATGTGATCATTTGTACATTTCTACTAGAATGGCTCTGGCCAAAAGTAGCTCAGAAAGTTCTTCAAATTAGCACCTTGAAAATTTGTTGATAATCTAGAGCCTTGACCTGTGGAGACCATGTGGTGCTACATCAAAACTAATTAAGAGAAAAGAAACTAAATTGAAAGTAAGAGTAGGTACAGCCCACTCACGTTAATTTTCTGCAGGTTTTTCTTTTAGTTAAGTTGCATAATGAGAAGTAAAGATTGTACAGTAAATCACTAGTGCAACAGGCACTGGCATTCAAACACAAGGAAAACAAATCCCTTCCTTTTAATTCAAGTCCATCCGGCTTCCCATGACTTCCTGTTCTCCAGCACAGTTCAGTTCCTAGGAAGACTTGCACAATGCAAATATACTGTTGCCTGTGCTAACAAAATAATTGACCTGTCATGAAAAAGCTGGCATAAATATTATCTCCTCCTGGTAACTACTAACAGCTAAATTGCATGTGGTAATCCTTTTTGCTATTAATGTCCTTTTAAACAGACATAATGTTTAAAAATCTAAACAGAACAAACAGTGGCATGCCCTGTTCCATGCAGGATGTACAATAAATGACACATTTACTGTAAAACAACTGTATCAGCATCACCACAGTTAAAGAACATATCTCACAGTCACAGCCATCTAAATTTGTTGGTCAGATATGATTCTCCGGGAAATTAAGGGCTGAGGAGGGAAAGAGCATAATCAAACAATTCTTTCTAATGTTATTGGACTGGGGGGGAGGGGAGCAACCATCTTTCCACTGAACTCAGTTTCTGCTTTATGAATCAACTTATGTTTTCTGCTCTATATAGTTCAATACAAAGAGGTCTGAGGAGGATGAACTAGTCAATGTTCAAAATCTGGTCCAGTTTTACTAATTTTACTGTAAGTCTAAATGAAAGAAATATACTCATATGATCAACTTGGAGCTCAGACTAGCAAACACTAGTCCTGCTTTGGAAATACTCCAGTTTGTGACCTTTGGCTCAGCCACTTTAGGAAGTGGAGTTGATAACCCAGGAGTAAGTCCAGGAAAATAAATTAAGCATCTGGAAACTGCATAGGAGTGTGCTTAGGAGATGGAATAAGAATTTAACAGTGAAAAAATAAAATCCAGAAATATTTCTGGAGCAATGACTAAGTCACAGGATCTCTCTTGCAGACCTCCCCTGCTCTCTTCTGCTCTCAGAGATGCCCTAGGGATGCCCCACTGTTGCACAGCCTTCATAGGCCACAGTGCCTTCCCCTCTGCCACAAAAACCTGTGGAGTGCAGGACCTTCACCTCTGAGGGAAGCAACAAGGACTGAAACCAAATCCACTCCTGGCACTGGATCTGTTTGGCTGCTGAGGGAAAGAAAATCTTGGCAAATGCAACTACTTTATCAGGACTGTCATGTTGGATTGTGAAATGTTGTGAAAGGCCAAGCCCATCCATACACCTAAACCAACCATTTCCCAAGACCAAAAGGATGAAAAGGAGAACTTCTCAAGAACTAACTACTTCCATAAATCTCTGCTTAAGTAGGGGATGTTTTGCTACGGATCGTAGAGGCAGCAACAGCAGAACTGAATCACACACGTACACAACAGGTGTTCTTCCTCCTAGGACTAGGCAAGAGTCTTGATTTCAGTACAAAGATTTACTCACTGTGTGGCCCATCACATAACATCACCTGGCCTGCACCAGTCAGTTCTACCTGTGAAATGCCTGTGTAGCTCTGACAGTAACAGAAACAGGGTGTCAGTATGACAGAAAATTCAGGAATACAAGAAAGTCAGAAGCGCTTCTTTGCCAAGTCTTGCAAAGACAGAAGGTGCATGACCTAATTCAGGAGAATCAGTTTGCAGATCAGAACATTAGTCTTCCATTTGCCATTTCACCAATGATAAAAATGAATGTGGTGGCTGTTATATTTCAGCAACTTGTCATTGCTCAGATGATTAGAGGCTCTGCTCTGATTTTTAGCACTTGATATGAGTAACACTAAGATTTATTTTCAGGATTTTGCTCTTTCCTTTGTCTTATTTTGACAATCCCAAAGGGCATAGCTAAAAGCCATAGTCATATCTGGGTCAGGATTTTCACATCTAATTATTGAATCTCTTGGAAAAATTATTTACCTGGAATCGGAGAGAAATGTATGTATTAATTTCCATTAATATAATATAATTCTAATAGCTGTATTTTTGATCAATACCTAGCTACAGTTGTGGAAAGAGGCTCAGCTGCTCTACATGAACAAACAGGGCTTTGCAGACAACTTTCTACAGAGGCAACACAGGGAAATCATGTCACAACCTCATTTTCTCTTCTCCACCATTTGCCTTCTCTTCAAACCCAAGACACTCAAGGAGTATTTGTACTCCCAGACAATCTGGGGGATGGGAGTTCTCTTAAAAAAACCTCTGCTGGCTTCAGAAGCCTTGTAAAACTCCAACAAGACAATCAGGCTGCAAGTAAGCAAGGAAGAGAGGAAAAAGTGACAAGTGTAGATGTCCTGACTCCTTCACCCTCAAAAAGCTGGAAAATACTGTGGTAGGGGAAGGTGATCATGCCCTCACACGTAAGTAAAAGTGGAGGATTTCCTGCCTTTTCCCAAGGTAAAATCTATGAGGAAACTATTGTGGCATTTCCTTGTGTGTCCCCTCCTGTGTGATTTCCAGAACTGCTGTTACACAAGTTGTGGAATCTGCCCTGTCCCTTCCAAGTGGGAGGGAGCAAGCACAGTCTTGCTGCAGCTGGATGACAGCAAAGGACAGAGGCAGGCAGACTATATCACCCTGTGTCTATACTGGCACGAGTAAGTTCTGTAGTACAGGAGGAGCTGGTTCTGAGCCAACCTACTCAGGCTTTCAGCAGGCATTAGTCATTTTGATAATGGTCTAAATGCAGCCACCCAGTTACCTCTTGGCAAGCTTGAATCTCTGTGCCATGTGCATGCTGATAGAAGGAGTTCCAGGCACCCGTGACAGCTGAAAGATACGCTGCCAGTGGCTGGGAGAAAGCAAAACAGAGGAGGTGGGTGTGGTGTGAGCACACAAAGACACGTGTTGGTCCAATGAATATACTCAGGTAAGTGAGAACCAAAGCAGAGACTGCTGGACTGTTTGAAAGTAATGATGGAAACAGTTACCATTGGGAAAGTGATGCCTGTTCACTCATTATGATGTTGCTATGTGAAATTTCCATGATTTCCCTTATAATGGTGATTTGTTACACTTTGAAGTCCTTACTTGGTAGGGCAAACGCATTTACTCATGGAAAGTGAAAAAGGATCTCATTTCATCCAACGAGCTGTATGGCAATTCCTTTAACCATTCACACATGGCAGATCCTACTCCTCTTTCTAGCTGTAGCAGATAATTCTTTCCACTTCCCACATGAACACTGCAGTGCCCTCGGTCCGTTCCTGTAACTGAGTGGCTGATCCTCCAAGCTGAAACTGGTAAGCATATTAAAAAAAGCTCTGAAAAACCAGACTCATCCATAGTGTTTGTTGTCCCCACCCTTTACATTACTTTACCTTTAAAAGTGTTAAAGGTAACCTGAAGGACTTAGACCAAGTAGCTGGGACCCTCAACAGCCAGTATAACCTTCCTTTGAGTTGCTCTAAGTGAAAACTGCTCAAGTCTGGTAAGTGAGGCCAGTCGCAATCCATATTTTGCATTTCTGAAAATGAAATTTTTCTCCATTATTTTATCTTTTTTTTTGTGAGCCAGAAACTAGAAGGCTGCTGGCCATGTATTTTGCGTGATAGAAACAAGTAGAGCATTTTTAAACAGCTCAAGAGTGTGGTGTCACAGACAGCTGCAACAATCCAGCAGCTTCTCCCTCAGCCTGGCCTTTCTCCATCCCCACTGCAGGGCCATGGAATCCTATGGTGGATCCTTTATGGTGGCTCTTGGACTCTTCTAGAGCCTAGACAACTTGTTATTTTAGGGGAAAATAAATCCAGTCATATCACAGGAAGGAGAAAAAATAGCTAAAAAAACGATCCAAGAAATGTGGGAACTGGTGCAAAGCAAAGCAGGAGCATGTGGCTGGAATGTGCCAGCTCCTGTTTGTTTACAAACCTGGCAAACCCATCATGCAGAACATCAATAAAAGACAAACTTCTCACTCCAGACCAGAGTCACTGGACAGCTATTGCAGAAACCTGCTGTTGAGTTTGGCAGAATCAGACTGGAAATAAAATGCTGAACTGAAAGCACATACCCCATAGCTGAGAAAAATAATTCAGAGTCTATTAATAATGTGACACGTAGGATCCAAAAAACATGTAAAGTGATTGGCTGTGCTAATTCTGCCACAGAAAGTGGCTTTCTGATATGAAAATCCTGAAGAAAAGTTGAGTACAAATGTCCTATCTCTTAATTCTCCAAGAGGGATAAGTTAAAACTTTAAATACTAAATTTAGATTTCATAGCAAAAAAACCAAACAACCCAAACCCCAACCAACAATCCCAAACTAAAACAAAATAGCTGTAATTAAGGCTGAATACATATGAAGTAAAATGAAAGACTGCCCAAGAGAAAAAAACATGTCACTGACTAATCAAAGAATATTTCAAATTAGGTAAAATTCTCATTGAATTTGCTGCAGAAAGTTGACAGCGGCCACAAAATTGATTTTCAAGGAAATCTCCAAAAAATGAGTTCTTCCTAAAACATAAGAAATTTGTTTTTTTGCAAAAAGTAATTGAGGGGCTGGAGGAAAAGCAGCCAGTTTTATTTGGGTAATTACCCAAATACTGGATTTAATTTGTGATTTTGTGGGTAGGGCCATCAGACGTTAACTTTGCACAAACCATGCTCATCTCAGGGGAGAGCTGCAGCTCAGTAAGAGCCCGAGCGTCTGGTCCAAAAGCTGTTGGCAAGGGAGAGAACGTTTCCAATGATCTGTGGAACTCCAGACCTCGGAAGGGGAAGAAATAGCAGAGTCTTTTCTGAGTGTACAGAGAACCAAAGCCTCTTGGGCAACAGCAAGAACACGCAGGGGCTACCACAAGGATTCCTTGGGATGACTGGTACATACACATCGTCACTGCTTCAAAGAAGGCATAAAGACAATACTGAGTTCTTGGAAAAATGGGAAGAGGAAGGAAAAAAGGAGGGGAAAAAACAACAGTAATTTTTAACTTACTGGAATCCAAAATTATTTCCACAGAAAATGTGGTTGGTTACTATAATTTGGAAAATTATTTTTGCAATCTGCCTGTTGGTGATTCCTTGAAATGAAAGAGCAGGATTTAGGCCAGTAGGCTTATTTTCTTGCACAGGAACTGTTAAATCCTTTCATCTTGCTGCAGAATACTTTTTTAAAACTTTAACTTTCTCAGTGTTTGAATCATACATGAGGTAAGAGAGTAGCTGTGTGAGAGGAGCCCCTCAGGGCAGTAGTTAGTTTCTCCCTGGAGGATGTTCTTCCCACTCAGGGAAGCAGTGGGAGCTGTGGGCTAAGGCTGGGTGCTGAGCCTGCTGTGCTCTGGTTACTCCTCCTGGCTGCAGAACACGGCATGGATTTAATGAAGGCTAGAGGGAGAACAAAAGGGGCCATAAACCAACTGCTCTGCTACAACACGGTCTCACCTCAATTCAATGCAACAGAATCAGCCCTTGGCAGGGCTGGGGCAGTGAAATTAACTTTTTCACTGTTCACTGACTAGCAAAGTGCTTCTGTGCCTCAGAGATCCCTGCTATGATCATGCGTCTCTTTCTGCCTGTAGCAGAACTTGGCACACCTGTGCTTTCTGGAGGTGCTGCAGATGCAGCAGGCACAGCACCAAAGAACTCAGCTGTCCTGGGAAACACTGAGGGAATACACAACAGGGATTTATTTGTTCCCACACATTCACAAAAACACCAGCTCCGTCTGCACTAGAAGCAAATCTGAAACGAAAGAGGATATTATGATGTACATCAACAAAATGTTCCCAGGCATAGTTCTGAAGAAATGATTACTCAGTTAGTAAAAGTATTTTAACTAGATTTGCACAGCTCTTGTCATATATGATCAAACATGTTTGCAGAAAAACATTCAGTGTGGCACATGCACGTTGATGTCAGTGACATGCTCTCTGCACACTTGAATTGTCCTGACAGCACTGTAGCAGCAAAGGCTGCTAAAGCAGTTGTTTTTAAAAGAGGTACAGGAGGTCAGCTCAACACGAGAAGTGACTGTAACTTTCAGTAAAGTGCCCGTTTAGTGAACCGAGTCTGGGATACGTTGTGCTTTTGTAGTTCAAAGGGAGCGTCTCTCTACACGTTTGGCTTTTAACACCATCCCTCCATGTGATTAAAGAAAGCCACAAGAAAGAGGTTTCTACATTATTATCTCTTCCTGGAAAACAAACCTGTCTGTTTCCCCGAAGTTTGCTGGTACAGAATTATGCAGCTTTAAAGGCAGCCAGACATTTTGGCTGCCCATCACTTGCTTTCCTTGCAGCTGTCATTATCTCTGTTTTACTTTACCTGAACTTAACAACCCCTCACTCCCTTTCCTCCTCGGTTTCAGTAACTCTTCAAAATGAAAATCAATAGTGCTCCTTTTACTCCAAAGTACAGCCTTTCAGATAATCACGTCATATCGTGCAGCAGCTGCTTGGAGCTTGTGTGGCAGCAATAGCCCTTGGATGAAGGGTTTCCAGTAAAGAAGCTGCCTTTTTCTAGCATTTCACTCTTAGCTTTTTACATTGGTTTAGTTCAACACCGAGTTTTTATCAAGGGATTCAAGTGACATGTTAGTGGCATGGCTAAGAAATTTAAAAAAGCTTTTAAAAAGTATTTCATGTAAGAGACACTAAATAAACAAAGATCTGAGTCAGTGGATTACATTCCTGTCAAATGGTCAAATGGTCGTTGAATTAAAACAAAATTACCTCAAACCTCTCATTAACATAAGAACTACATGTGTAATGTTTTGCTTTTAACTGGATTGTAAATGGATTATAGTAATCCTACTCCTTTTTAAGAAAGTTGTCCTTATGACAGATACATGAAAGGCCTCAGGAAACCCCCTCCCTCTTCCTCTAGAAATGTCAGGTTTGTGAGGAAGAGATGCTGTTGCAAAAGTCTGGACATCATTTAACAAATCTTCCCAGCAGACAGGGCCAGACCATGACACCCTGAGGATCCAGGGCAGTCTCCCTGCTGCTGCTGTGCAGATGGATGGCCTGGTCCCTCCCTGGAAGGGAACAAACTGAAAGACCTGAGCACTGAAAGTGAACATGCTACAGCTGACAGTTCTCATAATCCAAGTTATCTGAAATACCAGATCACTTCAAAGACAAGCCAGCTTTCTGTCAGCACTGTGGAGAAGCTGACTTCTATAAACTTCTAAAGGAGTTCACAGTATAAGTGACACATGGAAAAGCTGAAAGTGGCATTTCTGAGAAACACGGTGACAGGGTTGTGGGCAAAGCACTGCAACAAGGCAAATTTTTGCATTTGTTTTATCTTGGCTCTTTTTTTTAAAAGAAAGCTTAGCTCTTTTAGTTTTGTTTTTTTTTTTTTAAGCAAGTTTAGCTCTTCTGTATTTGGAATATTTTATATATATATACATACATTATGAATGGAGATGACTTTGTGGTGAATTGTAGTATCATAACATAAATGCAACTAGTTGCCCTTCTACTTTGTCCTAGTGAGATACACATGGGCATAACTGTCCCTTTGGCCTGTCCATGGCACAGAAGTCACCCTGCTAAATATTTCTCTTTTCCCCTACCATAAGCTAGTGTAGGCTGTTGCCTTATGTTTCATTTGCCTCATCTGTTGTAACCAGAGTGAACTCTCAAGAGCAAAAATAGCAGGTAAAGACAGATGTTTTAGTCTTAAAAAAGATCCAAAACTTTCCTTTAAGGGACTCATCTCTTTTAGTAACAATAACTGTATGCAACACTACCACAACATAATTTATGATTAAGCTATTTTTGGTTAAAAATTTCTAAGAAGAAATTGCTGTAACTTTCCTTTTGCCTCAGAGTCTTCTGCTGTTATATAGAGGAAACTTGGGTTTATAAGCAAAGAGCTAGAAAACCAAAGAGCAAAACCAATCAAAATTTACAAGTGTGCCATCTGGCTAAGAGGCTGCCTTGTGACAGTCACAAAATCTTCATTCCCAGGCTAAAAAATGTTCTCATTGAAGAACCTGTACTGTAAAGAGTCCTGAACACTACTTGATTTACAAGGAGGGTCCCAACCCCAGTGAAACTTGTCCATATTGGGGCATTTCAGGATGTCATATAATTTCAACAAAACCAAGGTCTGGTGAGAACTTGATTGCAGAATCAGACATAGGTGTCTCTCTCTAGGGTTGGTAAATAAGGGAAAAATACATATCAGTCTTGGTCAGAGAATGGGCATCCTTTTCCTTTTAGAGACAGTCACATCCTACAGGAACACTGCAGCTGAGGGTGTGTGAAAGCTTTGCTGCAGCTGCATAGTGACCTCTTTATAACTTTTTTTTCTGCCTGCATGAAGGACCAGTCAGCAGCTGTGTCCCTCAGCTTGGATTTTAAGATTTTGTCACTTACATAACCCCAGACAGTTTTTCCCCCGTTCCAGAGAACTGCACCTGGTTTTGTCCCAGCTCCCTCTTCCTCACAGCCCCTTCCTGTGCAAGCAGACACCCTCATCATGATGGCACTGTCAAACAGCAGCAGCTATGACTACATGAACTGCATTTGCTTCCTTCCTTCCTTCCCTCCCTCCCGCCCTCCCTGTGGCAGGCACAAGAACCCTGGATCTCTGTCTCTCCCCTATTATGGTGCTGCCTGGCTGCCCAGGTAATACCTGGTATTTTACTAGGTTTGCAGTGTCTTCTATGGGAAGAAACGACAGAACAGAAGCAAGGGTCCTGCAGGCTAAAGCTGACTCACAAGTGCCTTGGCTATTGTAGTAATGGTTCCCTAAGTCCAGAGAAATGAGGCTGATTTCCAGATGGGGTGTCCAGGGAGAGTACAGACACTTCATCCTTGTCAAGCAGGTGGGAGAAGGCTCAGGGTTGAAAACAAGAGAAAGAAAGAGCAAACTTTTCTTTGGCCTACACACAGGCTGGTTGTATGATCTGATATCAGAAATTCACATAAAGCTAGAGACAGATGTAGCAATAAGCCGCTTAGTTGGGTGTCTGTTCATTCAAACCAGAATTACTCTACAGTGCCCACAATCCAATAGAGACAGAGTGCCTTAATTGAAAATAATCTGGTAGAGAATTATTTAGCCCAGATGTGTGTGGATGATGAGCAGGAGTTCCAGGTTCCAAAATAGCCCCATTAAAGCTCAGCAAACAAAGGAAGCATCTCTCCAACGATTTCTGCCAAATGCAGGACTCCAAAGCCACCTCATCTGGCAGCCTTCCAGAACTGATGTTCACTGAGAATAATGATTCATATTTACACTGTTCTTCCTCAAAATACAGGGGAATTCTGAAGCATATCCAGACACGTGAAACTTTTCTTTAAGCAATAATCTCATTGCAAAGTATTTCTATACTGAGAATTCCCCCCTACTTCTGGAGTTAACTACAACATAGAAAGTAACAAAATGCATCTCAGTATTCTGCAGCCCTGTCTGACTGGGGCAGAGCTGAAATGCTTCTTGTTGGAATTTTTTAAGTTATAGATTCTAAGAGGAAGTCTTCAACCAGGACTTAAGTCCAGCTATTTTCAGCCCACATCCAAAATTCATGCCTCACTGAATGCCATCCAGTGTTTCAAAGATAAGCATTTTGAGTAAGTGCCACCTTCACCAAAGTTAAAAAAGTACTTTATTTTTGTCTCACATTTTACTTTCTTCCTATATTCAAATTCCCTGTTCTAATCACAATTTCCAGTTAACCCTTATCCATTTCTGGAGATCTATACTTTCACTAGCTGGAGAGAAGAAACACTGGACTTAAGCACCAGAATTACTCAGTAATGAAACAAGGGTTTGCTTTATGACCAAAAAAAGCTAGACTGGAAAAAATGTATCCTCTGTGGAACTGACTCAGTGTGATGGAAAGTGGCAGACGATACTATTGATAGTATTGTTCTTCTCAGGTCATCCCCTGACAGGCTTCTTCAGTGCTGCAGTACAAATTACAGGAATTGGCCACAGCCAGACTCACAATCCACATTTTAGCAGCAATAACAAGGTTCAAAGGTGGATTACACGTATGTTGATTATGGGAAGAAGGAAATTGATTCATTATTAGAGAACAGAGCATTTTATACAAGCTCTGTTACCAGGAATATTCAGAAATGTATTGTTGCAATGTCCCCCTCAGAACCCATGTCACTCGCCTATTGTGGAACAGGAAGTGAATGAGCTCAGACTGTACCTCATGCACACGCGTCCTGTCCCCCATGCACGTCCTGCCCTACCCTGGTGGGTACTCCCAGCACCCAGCAGCCGTTCAGCCACACCACTCTGGGGAGATGCCTGGTGGTGGTGCCAGTGCTGGCTGGCTGCTCATCCACATGGGCATCCCCCAGCTGGGGCTTGGAACTCCCCTTGACTACAGAGCCCTTCCTCACCTGAACAAATACTCCTGCTGTAGTAAACACAAACCAACAATCAGGGTAAATGGCATGGAGGGGATATTAAACAGCAGCAGAAGAGCTGGCAAAGAATTCAACATCACCAAAGGAAAATATAATTTAATATCACTGAGCTTAATTAGCTCAGGAAAATATCCCAGAATAGCCCTTATTTGGTAGTTAAAATTATTGGGAAAAGCAGCAGGAAGCATGCTGGAGAGAAGGGGAAATCCTGCTGCTATACCATGAGAAGTTGGACACAATTTCTATTTTTACTCTAGGCTGCACTGTGCCACTTGCTCCTACTGACAAAAACCACACACCTTCAGTTAGTATCAAGATCACATTGAGCAGTAAACCTGCACACAGTCTAGCTTTGGTAAATCACAAAATGAAAACACTCACATGGTAAATACTTCAATTCAGTTTCCTAAGTCTGTTTAATATAGATGGATATTTAAACTTCTATCTGACAAATCTCAATTTTAGATTGTTTATACTTCCTTTGGAAAAAGCTATATTTATAACAGCTTTTATAGAGCATAGTCAATGAAACTAATGTACAGTATTTTAGTGAACTTATATCTAAAAGGACACCACTTTAATATTTTAAGAGCAGGAGAAATACACGCAGGTTGAGAGAAATGAAAAAGAAATGTTTGAAGAGCAAAAGAGGGAAGATGTGAGATTGGAGTGTCTGCAGTGAATCCCAGAGCAAAAGGCTAGAGGGGGCTGAAAGAGAATATCAACCCTGCATGGTCAAAACAGGGGCAAGAAGGAAGTAAGAAAGAAGGTGCAGAAAAAATTAAAGTCCACAGATAAGGAAGAAGTGTCTTACAGCAACGCAGCCATTGTAAAGCTCTTACCTCTAGTTTACTTTGGCACCTTTACTAGATATGGTCTGATCTGAGGTGGGATGAAATCCTATATTGATTTTAGAACATTTAGTAAAATGTCCCATCTATGAACCATGCAGGGATTCCTTTTCTACCTATATTTTAGTATAAATATTGTATTTTTTAATTATTCTAAAAATGTGCTTTATTTGTTTTAGTATAAAAGAAAAATGTACACTGCAGTGTCCTGGAAGAGGATTAACAAAACCAATCTGTCACTGGGGCCCAAACTTAAAATGGCATAGGCACTTGAACTGCCTTAAACTTCAGCTAGGTACTAGGTAAGAGACATATAAAAGATTTTGGTGGAGAAAATATATCAGAGTGTAGTTAAATGGAGTTTCTGGAATGCTATATTGGGTTGCTGTGAACTCTATCAGAAGAAATGTGTATACCTGTTAGCAGGATTTGAAAGCACAATTTCACCCAGCAGCCTGCTGAGGTTAACTCAGTGGCATCTGCTGAACATGTTGTCCAATTAAGCAAGACACTGCCAAGAATTATAGAGCTGCAAAACATTTTCTTCTCCTTTTAGACATTTCTCTTTTCAAGAACCAACCTTCAAAATGGTGTGTGGAGAGGGGGTTTTCCAGCTCTAAGCATAAAACACATTTTGACACAAGTTTGATCACGTGCTAGAGGCAACATGTGGCTCCAAATCCAGTTTCTAAAGTGCTGCTAGGGAGAGCAGAACACAGCAGAGCTTGTGAGCAAGAGCAAACCGTGAACGGCTGCACAGCAGCTGTGGGCTGGCTCAGCTCCTGGCCTCCTGCAGTGCCCACTGCTTCAAGGAGTCACCTGCTGGGGCTGCAGGGTCTGCAACACTGCCTGCAGCCCTTCAGCTGCCACCAGGACCAGCAGCAATAAACACAGGCTGCAGCTGCTTGCTGCAGGGACACGCAGCTTGTGTGGTCAGGGGTGCCAGATCTTCAGAGGCAAGGTGCTAAGGACCAGTGTTTTAGGCTAAAACTAATGACACCAACAAACAACCCCTGTTTATAAAGCTTATACTCTTTTGTTGATATTAGGTATGGAAAGCAGGCTTTAGACCTCCCACAGTGAAGATCAAAGTTGTTTTGAAAGGGTTCACATATCCCAGGATCTTAAGTCTTACCCTCAAGCCAAACCACTCCTTTAATAACAAGACTGTCAGCTGGCAAAGAGTAGGTCAGAGATTTGGATGTGGGTGAACAGAGAAAGACTTTAGCACAAACTTGTCATTCATGTGGGACACTTTTTTCTCTCCATCTTCCTGCTCTCAGCTTTGTCTCTTAACAGCTTTGAATCTCTTACCTTGGGCTTATTCCAGGCTCAACACAGCAATAAACCACAATCCCCGCTGTGCCCTGGGGGGAAAAAATAGCAAGGAAACAGGAAGCCATCTGAATTGCCTCAAAGATAAAAGTATATCAAAAGTCTGTCTACTTTAAAAATACATTAAGTTCTTGTCTTCTAAGTCATTGAATTTGAGTCTTATGAGCTTTACGAGGTGACAATTCAGATAGACAATTGTGCAGGAACCAAGAGTCGAAGGACAAACTGTGCTAAAATGTCTGCCACTACTAATGAATTTCCACACTAACTTTTGGTCTAATCAAGCCTAGTTTTACACTGCTAACATTACTTGGTCAAAGCAGTTATACCAAAATATGCCCCACTATGAAGTTGACTCTCCATTCCAGTAGGAATTACCTTAATTACCTTAAGGCACCTCCAACTCAGTTCATTTCTAATCATCTGATGCTGCTGGACTCCATTATGACCCTACAATCATGAACAAGGACTTCTGCTTTTAGAGAGATAATGGTCTCTATTCTAGTACAAGAGGTAGAAACCAAAAGGAGTTATAGCTTCATACTTCTTGTAAACACTCCTCTTATGCAAGCATGCTTCTGCCTGAGAGCATCTTTTTCCTTTTAACTTTTGGTACCAATTTGTTTAAACTACAAAGCAAGGGCTTTATACTTGAAGAATTAAAGATAGATACAATCTTTAGAAAAAACCCCACATTTATTTTCCCACATCCTGGGCAGCTGCAAGATCCTTTGCATGTTATTAATGACCTTTCTATATACTTCAGACTCAATCACTCTGGGAGAATACTTTGTTTTAACTGCTTATCTGAACCCCAAATTTTTCTTAATGCTTCTTACTCCTGTGTTCCCCTCCTAACTGTGTCAGGGACTGTCATTCAAAGAACATTTTCTTCACTGCCTGCAGGGCTGTGTATCTGCATCAGTGTGGAATGGATATTTTTCTTAATGATTTATGGTATCAGCTCAAAGCTATTTTCACATTTACAACAGCATTCCATACATCCTCTTTCAAAGAGATTCAGGAACAAAAAAGGCACGGGATTGCCACCAGCTGTCCTAGTGGGATAGATCTTGCAGGACCTAAGTGCCTTTGAGGCACATGAAGCAGGGTCTGACTACAGGAAACACAGATTGTTCCCACGTTACACAGAGCTCAGCTGATGTTAACAAGAATTTCAACCAAATGAGCACATTCTGTGCAGGCAACAGCAGCTCACTAGATATTAGAGCACTCTGAACAGATAAGGTAAAAGATACCATATGCACTGTGTGCTAAATGATTTCGCCAAATGTCTTGCAGGAAAATGTTGATGTATTCTATTCCAGGAATGTTTCCTGGGAAAAACAGCTGTTGGTGCAGGACAGAAGATTTCAAGGCTGCCTCCATATGCCAGCTGCAGCTTTTCAAGTAGCACCGAGTTATATAATTTAACTTATATTCATAGTTAGGGTATATTTTCACATAATTAAATGGGAAAGGGGAAAGGCATCTATCAGTATGAGCAGAGTATATTACACAAGGAGGACTAACTACTGAGGTTTAAAACTGGACCCACAAGCTCAAATATAACTGTAGAAAGGACTAACAGATAAAGCCTGTCCTGATGCCCACTTCCAAATGATATAATGGGAAACTCAGTCACTTTGCTACCTCAAATTTAGGCAGTCCTTGCTGGTTTCAGACTGTGTCCTCTTCTTTCATATGTATTTTTAGTGCTTGTAACTGTCAAAAATCTGAGGATATAGAAAACATCTTTTGCATCAGCTTCTCCTTTAGCTCTGATACAAAGAACTGCTAGTCAACTGAGCTAGAAATTGTGTTGGTTTTGACTAGTTAGCTGGTATGTGTTTTCAATTTGTGCTGAAAATAGTGTTCATAATTCAGGGATGTTTTTGTTGTTGCCAAGCAGTGCTTACACAAAGCCAAGGCCTTTTCTGCTCTTCACCCCAGCCAAGCAGCCAGGAGGCTGTGGGTGTGCAGGAACCTGGGGGGGCACAGCCAGGGCAGCTGACCCCAGCTGACCCACGGGATATCCCAGACCATACGGGTGTTATGCTCAGTGCATAAATCTAGAGAAGAAAAAAGGGGGGATGTTCAGAATGACAGCATTTTCTTCCCAAGTGACTGGCATGACAGAACCCTGCTTTCCTGGGATGGCTGAACACCCACCTGCCCGTGGCAAGTGGTGAATGAATCCCTTTGTTTCTGCATGGGGCTTTTGTATTTCCTATTAAACTGTCTTTATCTCAACCCACAGGTTTTCTCACTTTTACTCTTCTAGCTCCCTCCCACTGTGAGAGAGTGAGCGAGGGGCTGTGTGGGGCTCAGCTGCCAACAACAGAACAGAAGGATGGGTGGCTTCTCTGTGCTACAATTGCTTTTGTGGTCCTTGCTATTCTTGCTTGTTTTTGCTCAGCTGGTGAGGAGGAAGTGAAAGGAGAGAAGATGTCACCAAAGGGGTTTGCATTGAGAAGCTATTCTTTCTCATGCAATTTTTTTTCACACCATCACAGCATAAGATTTTTCCGGCAGCACACTTCAAAAGTTGTAGATCTTGAGGGCAACAAGGGTCAAAGGTCCTGCATATCCAACTGACAAGCTGAGAAGTGCTATCCCACAGTACTGCACAACATCAGAACCATCCTGTCTTGTTTTAATGCTGATGCTTGGACAGGTGAAGGCCACTTTCATGCTTGTGGTCCATCATACAAGAGCTAGATAGCACCTTGCTAAAACAGCACAGCACCTACTGACTGTGGCATCAAACTGAACATCTCTCTTGCCTTTTGGTGAGAAGCCAAAGAACAGGGAGTCCCTGCAGATGCCTCCACAGAGGGCAGATGGAGGAAGCTGTCACCATAATGATGACTGAGCAAGGTTGTTCCCTTGGGTACATCCTGTACCAAAAGCCAGAAGTGTTTAAGAAAACTAATAACCGGATATCCTGTTCTTTCATCTGTCATGCATGGAACTGAACATGCAGGGGTTTCTTTTCAAGGACACGACCAGCACCTCTAACCTACAGAGCCTGGGAATCCAACCTGCAAAGGATGAAGGATGAATTGTCCTTCCCTTTATAAGTCAAGGTGTTCCTGTGAGGAAATAATGTTTGGTAGAATCAAACCTACCAGACAACTGCAAGGCAAAATATCCCAAAGCTGTGGGATACAAAAATGAAGAATATTAATGTTGTTGGGTAAAAAGCATAGATGAAAATAGCAGAAGAGTTTCAATTATGCTGATGTGCAGTTCAATAATTGTGCAAAAGCAAGCACAGTTTCATCTGGTGAACTCAGATTTGAGATGCAATCAAAAATGGGATAAAGCAGGGAGTGAGACAGAAAATACCATGAGGCAACCTTGATGTGTCTCAATATAACAGAAAATAGAGTAGGCTTGGGGATACTCATCATCTGTGAATTGGATCCTAAAAATTGATAGGATTGCATAAAATTTTGCAACTTCATAATTAACTTTGGATCCTCCTGGTCAACAGTTTTTTTTGGTCTGGAGGTTTGAATTTTATGGTTTATACGGTTATTTCTCCTTGACAAAAGCTTGGTTTTGTTTGGGCAATTTGTTAGTTTGCTTTTGAAAACAGACTGAGAATTTTATATCACTAAATATTATGAATCCATAATGAAACTGAGAGAGCTGGTAGTGCTGCCAAAGCCACTGCACCAGGCACGTTTTCTGCTGAGCCTTCTGCTCAGCCCTTCACCCGTGCCTTGTGCTTTGTCTGAGTTCAGGGGCTCTGTGACCCGCTGATGCTTCCAGCTGTGCTATCCCCACCTTCCCTCCAGGAGACAAGGACAGAGGAGCAGCCCCTGGCCTTTGCTGCCTCCACCAGTCACAGGCTGGAGGGCTGTTTTGATGCAGTGAACTTTTCTAGTGCCATCATGTAGCCAGGATAAAGAAACTGCTCCTTAACAAAGAGGACAGCGTTCAACATCCTCTGCTGCTCTGCTCCCCAGAACAGCAGCACCCCTCTGGAAAGAGAGGGGTTAGCTGCTCTCTGGACAAAGGAGCCCTGGCCTTTAAGAGAGGGGTCTTAAACTCCACCTCTGATCTCTGAGCCTGCAGATGTTGGACCAGCCTTTGCCAATTAAAGAAATGACACAACTTCCTATTGCATAAGAGTCCAAAGGTTAAAAAAGAAGGTGAAGTAATATAGGATAACAGCACTGCACAAAGCCAAATCCTTCTGTAGCCAAAATAAAACTTTACTGAGTTATAGTCTTCAGTAAAATCACAATAGTATTCCATTTACAGCTTGGTGACTTACCCAAGTCATTCACTATGTCACTAGCTGACCCAAAGAGAGGGGTTAAACATAAATTTAATTAAATGTACTCATGACCCTGATTGATTTGGACACTAAAGAATCTAGCTGTGTTTCATCTCAACCTAAAGCATAATCTAACACACTTCAGGGCATTTATGCCCACAAAATGCTCATTTCTCTCCACCGACTCCAAAGAGAGCTTGGGGTACACACATCCGTGCTGTATGCAAGGGATGGGATACTGCACTTTCACAGCTCCAAAACCTGCACTTTTTGAGAAGGAAAAGAGAAAGAGGGTGAAAAAAATATGGGATTAGGAAAAGTGATGCCATTTCCAAGAAGAAAACAAAGAATCAATCCAATTGAAGAAAAAAGCAAAGAAAAAGTAGCCTTAGGAAAACTTGGCCTCTGAAAAACAATGCACTGAGATGAAGAAGAAAAACATGGGTAAGAGAGGCACGTGGTGTACTTAAGTTTTTGTGTTAGAACATGTGATTAACAGGAATTTAAATTTCCTTTCCAGGGAAACTGCTATTGCTAACACTGCTCTCACTTCTAAAATGTTTTCTGAGCTCCTGGCAAAGATGTGTCAATGATCCACTCCTTAGGTGGCCCCTCCAGACACTGAAGTTCCCTTGTTTTCCTTGGAAAGCCATTAACAGGTACACCTGGCACACCCCAACATCCCTTCAGGCGGTCTGATCAGCTCCTGGCTTAATGATAACCCGATTGATTCTCAGCCTCTAATCTTTGTATTTTGGGAAGGTGGGAAGAATATTTTGTTTCTACAGGGACTAAAACTGATGCCTGGAATGCCAAATGAATTTTCCTTTTCCTGAAACTCGAGGTTTCCGTGGCGCATCAGTTATAAGGGCACTGGGCACCAGGAGCAGGGCTGGAAATGGGCCACCCTGAGAGGGAAGATGCCTGCTGAGGCACCAGCACAGCTCTTAGAGCTCTGCAAGGAAATCTTCCCTGCATGCTGCTGGAACAGTGCCAGCAGAACATGGCACGAGTGACTGAGGGGCCTCCTGCTGCTGGCACTGCCAAAGGATGCTGCTCCAATAATTAGCTGGAAGCAGTTTAACCCCTGGCCTGTAGCACTCTGCTGTGGGGGTCTGCTCAGTCACACATTACCTTCACTGATCATCTGCACAGGCAGGCTTAAGCGAGGCAGAGGATTTTGTAAACCTCCTGCCCTTTCCAAGCTTGTTTCCCGTGCATCCCGGGGCACTCCTGCTTTCAAAATATTGCTCATTTAGTGTTTACAATGTCAGTTATCTCTTAATTCCTACCCTTTTTTTTTTTAAAAAAAGAAGAGTGCTGCGCAGACAGCCCTTGAAACTGCTGTGCATGAACTCATCTGATGGAGCTTTGTAGCTGTTCCAACAGCTGTTCAGGTGATTGGGATGCAAAAAAATGTACCAAAAATTAACACTCTTATGGTGTGACAGCACATGCACACTCTAACCCTATCTCATGCCTTTTCTCTCCAGAGGAGGGCAAATCCTTGGCAACCTCTAGCACAGTTACGACACATGTAAATGATTTTATGAATGCTATTTATAAAAGGCTCATCACAGTCTCTGTGTCCTTAAATCACAAATTAAGGGTGGGGATGTTATTTCGTTAGAAGACAAATCACATGTTCTAACATGAAGGCAGTTTTAAAAAAGAAACCACCCTACAGCAGTTGGACCAGCTGATTAGATATTTTGCTCTTGAGTTTATAGGCTTGCCCCAGACAAGAAGCTGCTGAGCAGAACTGAGCCCATGCCAAGTCATTGTTATGCCTGGACAAACACAGAATTCTTCTCCCTGCTCATGATATAACATATCCTTGCAAAAACATAGCTGCTTTGAAAGTCCCTTCTTACACAAGAGAAAATCCTGAAAAAGCTGGGATCTCTATCATCAGGGCATCAAGCCGGTTTCATTCACATGACAGGAGATCTGTGCCTGGGTTGGGGGGTGGGGAATGGTGAAGCCTCCTCTCTCCCCTACAAGAGAGATTTCTTTAGCCAACTGGTGAAATATGCTTTGAAACCTAAAGAGTTGGGGTATTTTTTAGACAAAGTCATTCATGCTCACACCACCTGAATTTAAGCTGATGCTGTTTTCATTCTTGTGGATGAGGTTTGGAGCACATAAATATGCTTGCTAAAAATAAGGAAGAGGCCACAGTCTTTTGAGACTGAGTATCACAGAAGACTAGTGTATTGTTCCTACTGTTATTTGTGGTCACTGAGTATTATCAGCCTCTTGGTTAGAATCTTCATTTGTTGGGCTTGGATCCATTAAAAAGGCATAAAATAAAGGCATAAAATATGGAGTCGGATTTTTAATTTGAAATAGGAGAAGGGAGTTTTTGGTCTTTTCTGCAACTGCCACAAAGGAACCATTCTCTGCAGACTGCAGCCAAAGCACAGGGAAACCAGGACCATCCCATGCCCTGCTCCAGACACTGCACTTGGGCAGGAATTGTGACCGGCAGTCCAGGCCAGTGCTTTCCTTGCTCAGAAGAGGTGCCAACAGGGCTCAAAGCCTTGAGCCAGTGAGAAAAACAGAGAGTATGTTGTTAGTGTGGGAGATCCATAAGAGCACAAGTAAGATGAAGAAAAATGATTCATAGCATTATTTATACACCCCTCAACATGAAAACTTTAACTTGTCAAGTGTGGAGGAAGTGAAGCCTCAGTAATCCTGGAAACCCTTGATTCACTGTTTCTGGGGAAGGGATCACTTTCAGCCTCACAACATGAAGGAAAAAGGCTCCATCCCAACCTTCCCTTCTTCTTCCCACACCTCTATTTCCCCATCCTCAAACCTGATGTTCAGCTCTGCCAGGTATGCTGCTGTCAGACTTGTCCTTGAATGACTCCAGTAAACTGAAGCAGATCAGAGCAGGGATAAATCTAACTTGCTGGCCTGGAAAACCAATATAGCTCCAACATTTGTGTTTGGATGAGGTTCCCAGATGGGAGCAGCTAAGCTAAGCACTGGCTCCACACACTTCTCCTTGGAAACATTCCCAACTCCCAGGGGAGGGGCTGAGTCAGTGCTGGCTCTGTCACACAACGGGAGGGAGCCTGCAGCTCTCACACAGCTGCTTTCTCCAGATGAAGTTGTCTTTTGCTCTGACCTTACTCTGCAGCTACATTTTGAGAGACAGAGCACAAGAATCAAAGGACTTGCTGTGCAATCTTTCTTTAACCTGTGCTCTGCAGTGTCTCAACACGACTGACATTGCTGGTTCTTTCTGCTGCAAGGAGAGCAGCAGGAAGGGATTAATGCACTGCTTCTCACGACATCCCCTCTTACTGCTACATGTCAGACCAAAGACACTGCAGGCCAGTCAGTAACTGAATGAATCATCAGACTTTTCTTCACCAGGAACCTTTACTGTACTAACCAGTAGGAAAACACAATTAAAACCCCAGATTTGTCCTTTTTGTTCAGAGCCCAGGATGTCCCTTTTTGTTCAGCCTTTTTGTTCAGAGCCCAGGATGTCCCTTCTACCACCCTGTTTAATTTCTCAATTAAGCTGTCACATATCCTTTGTTTCTGGAGGCAGAAGGCTCAGTCTTTGGCCTGAGCCATCAGCAATTTTTGACACCAACACACAGACATCATGGCTTATCCTACACATACCACAATAAACAACTTGTCACTGAGATATAACTAAATGTACTGAGAAGATGCCATAAAATACCAATAAAATCCAAGTAAGTATTTTAGGTTTTGGCCTAATGTACCTGTTTTCAGCATTGTAGTAAAGTCTTTAGCACCAATTCTCTAGTAATCCCAAACTCCTCTGGACATCTTTACACTTTCCTGTATGACCTATGTTTAGATGCAGAGAACTTAACAGGTTTTGGGTGTAAGATGTTAAAAAGTTCTCCATTGAGTTCTAAACCTCTCCTTCAGAAAGTTTCATTCACAAATGAAATGTTTCAGGTTTCACATTTGAGCTGCTATAAAACAAACCACGGCAAGAAGCCTTTTGTGTGATGCAACTCAACACAAGGATGTTTTCCCATGGCCATGCAATACTCTGTCCTTACAGCTCAGCATGGCTACGGTGGCTGCACTGATGCTGCACCATACCAGTAAATGAAAAGCTTTTCTGTAATTCAGTCTAATTTCAAAGAGTAATCGGAATTTTCTATGGTTCCTTCAAACTCTTCTTAAAAACCTACAAGTGTTTTAACAGAAATGTGGCCGTCTTACTAACATTTGACTGAGGCAGATGCTCTCTGATGCCATGAGAAAGCAGTGGGGAAAGTGGAACATGAGGGCACCAGGGTGAAGGAGAGCAATGTAGCCATGCAGGTGACAGGCAAAAGGCAGCATTGATTGCTAATGCAGACAAGCCAAGGACACAAAATCTGTTTCCTGTTGCGGTATTGGGAGGAGAAAAGTGCTGCCTCCTGCAGGAAAGCCAGCCAGGTTTCTGTGATTTCCAAAGGTTTCTAAACAATTTGAGTATTAGTTCCCTTGATTTGAAGATAAAGGCATAAAAATCCCTTTTGTTTCCTTTAGAGACCACAACACTTTTTGGCACTGTGTTGTGTGATGTCTGTCATGAAGTGGATGAAGGCAGAATTAAAAAGATGAAGGCAACAGGATTTAACAGGACAGCAGCATCCAGCAGGCACTCAGGAGACATAAAAAAAACCTGGTGAGTCAGGTCTCACAGCACTTTCAGTGCACTATGTAACACAAAATACACAGTCTCTTGGGGTGGTAGGACATGGCACCTCTCAATCTGCCATACACTAGTATGTCATGAAGATGTTTGAATTGCAGTGAAATTTCTTCTTCCCAGGGGATGAGGACTCTTCAGTGATATGATAAACTGTAAAGAATTAAGAAAAATGCTAAGAATGAAAAGAGTTTGCGTGAGAAAAAGTTTCTCTGAGAAAGTCAGTAAAGGTGGATATAATGGAAAGTACTGAGGGTGTTACACACCTCCAGACTTGCTCTAGATAGTTCTCTCTTATCAGAGACAGACAGAGATAATACAAGGAACCAATTCATCATGGACTGCTTTGATTTCCCAGACAACTGCCATGCAACAACTGCTGCCAGCAGTGACGGATCCCAAATATTTTTGTAGGATACAGTTATTAGTCAATAAAGTTTTGGACTCGTTTTGGTAACTATGACTCGTCTGCTACTTTCAGTGTGATATTTCTGGGCACCCTGCATCCTGGGGGTGGTTCCACACAGTCATTTTAAGCAACAGTTTGTCTGTCTTATGACAATTCCCATCCCCCCCCCCCTTTTTTTTTTTTTTTTTTAACCTGCCCCACAGCCTTTCAGTCTCCCTGATTTGGCTTGGCATGGATTTTTAGCTTTGAATCCCAAGATCTGCATCACACCCAGTCTGTTTCTCCATTCTGTTCTGGGAGGGTATCCTGCTCTGCAACTCACCAAAGTAAATATGACATAACCCTGCTAATTCCAAAAGAAAGCACCTGTAAGCAGCCTGATCTGGGGAAAATTTAAACAGGATGGTAATGCCTACAATTGCAGCAGAGCAGATGCACATGAGTGTTAACATACACCCATATCACACCACAGACTGTTTTATATCCTGATTTTATATATGGTGGTGCCAGAGAGTCTATCAAGCTTCTCAAAAAACTGCTGTACTCTCAACAAAAGCTGAGAGAGCCAAATAATGCAATTACCTTTAGAATGAACTTAAGTTAAAATACTTATGGGTACTGTCAAGGCTGAGAACCCAAAAATATGTACATAGAGAATCTTACAGATATCTATGAATGTTTGGATAACACACTTTATTAGTTTCCAAGGGAATTTAATCCATCTACTAATTTCTTTACCAGGGAAAGACCTCTGCAACAAAAGTAGGTCATTGGGAATGCAGGGATCCCTTACAGCTGCTGTGGGGCGGCAGGAAGGTGTGAGGCAGCAGCTGGCTTGTCTCCTTAGGATGCAGCATCCAGTTGTCTCCTTAGAACAATTTCTGACTGAAGTGCTGCACAATCAGCACTCTATTAACAATGGCACACTGGCTCTTTGGAATTGTCTGGACCATCTCCTGTTTTTTAGTCAATGACTTAATACAGGATTAACTGCTGGAGGATGGCTGCAGACGGAATGGTTTCGGGCCAGTTAATAGATCAGTTGTAGCATAAGAAAAAACAGTCTGAGGATCATCAAGCTGCTGGATGGTAGAGAAACAGCACTCATTTACTGAGCAGGGTGCTGAACACAAGATGGGCTCTCAGCTGGGTGGGGAAGCCCCATGGTCAGCACAAATTACTTTCCCGCTATCTTGGCTTAGTGTGAATTGCACAGTTTGCACTGATTCCTTTATCAAGATACCGGAGCTCCCACTTAGGGGAAGTAATTCCTGTTGAATTCACAGGACTTCCTTCGGACACTTCACAGTGTTCAGCATAACTGAAAGTAAAGCTAGGTGGGAAATTTTCTGTGAACTTTAACAGAAGCAGCTTGACCACTGCTGTCAAGTTCAAGGCTCCTTCCTGATGAACAATTCAACACAATATGGAATATCAAGTTTACAGGATACAGCCTGCAATAAGCTGCCCACTAACTTTGCTTAGTAGTTTATATCTAGCAGTTTCTACTCAAGAGAATGTTAGAAGTAGGTTCATTTTTTTCAATTAATCTGCTGAGGAAAGAAGGTTAAGGAGAGTAAAACTATCTTTGATGACAGTCAAATAATTTCTAAGTAACTTTACGTGGTTCTCCTGATCATTGCTTTTGCTAAAAGCAATGCTTTGTTGAAAAGAGAGAAGTGTGCACATATGCAGATCTCCTATTCATGTAGGCTGATGTGACATGCTCTACTCTCCAGCAGTCGTTCTGGCACAGCTTCTCCCCTAAAAACAATTTGAGAAACATCCTTTGCATTATTCTCTGTGATTTCTGATGGCTTACTTCCAATATCCAAAATAAGCAGGGAGAAAAAAAAATCAGAAGGAAATTGGTCCATGCCTCAAAATTAATTCTTTCTTTTCTCTGGAACTGCAATTACAGCTCATAAGCATTTGTGAGGCCAATAAAGGGCTGTGAGAGTCCAAGGAATGCTCACACAGTGGGAGGAAGATCATCCCACAACAAACACAGAAAGTTATTGGAGCCAGGAGGATCCTGAAGGGAACTGTAACATACTCAAAGCACTTTCATTTGTTTTGTGAAGAACAGGAACTCTTCTCCTCCCTTAGTCACAATTCTTGCACTGAGCTCAGCCTTGGGATCTGGGAGTGCATTACGAAGAGCACTGCCAGCAGGGCAGGGAGGTGACCCTGCCCCTCTGCTCAGCCCTGCTGGGGCACATCTGCAGTGCTGGGTCCAGTTCTGGGCACCTCAGGACAAAAGGGACACGGAGCTCCGGGAGCAGAGGGTGACAAAGAGAATGAGGGGACTGGAGCATCTCTCTTGTGAGGAAAGGCTGAAGGAGCTGGGGCTGTTCAGCCACAGAGGAGATGGCTGAGAGGAGACCTCAGCAGTGTGTGTCAGTGTGAGCAGGGAGGGCTCCGAGCAGGGACCGGGCTCTGCTCCCTGGGGCCAGCAATGGCACAGGAGGATGGGCAGGAACTGATGCCCAGGAAGTTCCACCTGAACACGAGGAAGAACTTCTTCCCTGTGAGTGACCGAGCCCTGGGACAGATTGTCCAGAGGGGCTGTGGAGTCTCCCTCGCTGCAGATATTCCAGAATATTCCAGAATTGTGTCTGGACACAATCCTGTGCTGTGTGCTCTGGAACGACCCTGCCTGAGCGGGGAATGAGAGATGGGCACTGTGCTCCCTGCCAACCCTACCCGTTCCGTGGTTCTGTCTCAGCCCTGTCCTTACAATGTCATGAACCATTACAAACCCCTGAGCTGTACCAGCTTTAACAAGAAATCTATTTCCTTATCATTCCAGGAAAAGACAGCCTAAACCTCCAACAATTCCCTGGCCTGCCCCTATTTGCTTTTCCTGGAGTGGGATTTGCTTATAAAGACTTTAACAGTCACATTTTATTGCACAACAGCAATTAAGAAAAGCAAATTTCACCTTCTGATGAATCAGATATTACTTTCATGGTTCCAAATGCTTCAGTTGAGCAACTAATTAACTGCTTATTTCATTGAAGGAAAACAATGAGCAGAAACAGAAACAAGATAGTCTTTCTTTGTGAAACATTTCCTAGGAAATTTTGGTGATATTAACCAGAAAAGAGGAAGCAGCAGCAATGATTCAATTTTGAAATAATGAAAACCTCTGTATTTTTTATGTTGAAGCCTCGCCAAGTGACAGCCAAACCATCTCCTAAAATAGGTTTATTTTCTGGGTATGAGGATGAGCCTACCTTTCTCCACATACTTCTCATCACAGTCTATTATTTCCTTCTTTCAGGTCACCTGACTGCTGAACCCCCTCCCCTGCTCCTGATGCAAACCAGAAGTGCCTTGGGAAAATACATTGTAAGAGAACCTGGGGTAAATCTTCCTGCTGTGTTCAAGATATAGGCCAAGTATGAGTGGCTTTGGTACAGTCCAAAGTTGATCAAGGTTGACATAGCTGGGAGAAAGGAGGTGGCAGCTCATACAGCTCTGGACAGTTACAGGAGAGGGCATCTGGAAATTAGCTTTACAGAGCTCATGAAGGTTTTGAAAGTATTGGACCATAAATCATCATATGCATATACTGACCTGATTTTCATGTGCATGCTTCATGTTATTTTTGCTTCAGATTTCTGAAGTTTAATGTGGAGAAGGTTTGAACCCCAGAGAACAAGGGGTTCAAATTCTAACAAGGACTGCTGTTTGACTGTGCTCAAATCTGATTAAAGCCTAACTATCAACTTAATGTTTAGCACTGCATTTCAACTTTGTTTCCTTTTGTTTCCAGTAGCACAGAAACAATTATCTAAGTTTACAAGGAAATTTTGGATATATCCAAACTACAAAGTTTTTTTCAGGCTGGAATCCTGTCTAAACTGGAGAATAGGTTTTAGCTGTTTGCTCCTTGCACATTTTTTGAAGTAACAGAAAAACCAGCTTTGAATATCTATGGTGATATGTAACTGAAAATCCAAGATAAACTTCCATGTAACAAGGAGAGGTCAGAGGTGTCAAATGCAATAACTTACATATAAACTATGGCTGTTTGAGTGCTAATACCATTGAACTATATCTAGACTGAGAAGAAGAAAAAAACTCATCTGACAAAGATGTAATTAACTTTGGTACTTCATCTTTTAGCATTTTAAGGTGTAAGGAGGCCATTTACATGAAGTTATTGTGACCATTTCAGACTAATTTGGAGTTTTGGAACTCAAGAGTCTTTAAAAAGACTACTTTTATGACCCTAATATCACATCCTAATATGTGATGAAGTAATACTAACTAGATCAGGCTGTTTTAGAAAAATAGCATGAATGCAACTAAGAAATCAACAGGACAAGATGTGGGAAGTAGGCATTGTTTTTTGGATGCCTAACTGGCCAGAACAGACTTTTGCACGATTTCAGTTCCTAGGCATGGGCAAGTAAAAATAACTAGTGGCAGTGAGCTGAGCAGCTATGTTTTCAATCATGACATCAACACACACCTGTCAATATTCTGTGGTTTGCACACAGGCACACGAGTTTTCGGCTGTATTATTTTTGAGCCCAGTTCCAAGGCATGACAGACATATCCCATAGGTAAACATCACAAAACTCTCTGGCCTACTGGGCTCCTCATTTTAAGTGTGGTGGTGCAGCTGGAGCACTGAGCCAAGGAAGAGGCAGGATTAGGCTCTGCAGATGAGAAGTTCTTAGTCCCAGCCCTTGGAGCTCTCTGCACAGACAAAAACCTGGCGCTGCTCTCTGTGCTCTGGCTGCTGGTGCTTGGCTCTCAGGTACCTGCCAGAAAGGACCATCCTCAGCTTTACAGTGGATAAAAGGAATTGAGAAGTGTTTTTGGCTACAGCATTAAAGTCTGTCCATGCCTGTTTATACAGGAAGATAAACAATTCTCTGTTCCTTTCCCTTTAAACAGCAAACACAATACAGTGAGGTTTTGAGTGGGTTTTTTTGTTTTGTTTTGGTTTTTTGTTTGGTTGGGTTTTTTGTTGTTGTTGGTTTGGTTTTTTGCCTAAACTAACATTAGACTTGTTCTTAGGGAAGCTCAGCACTGACTTACAGCCAATAGGCCCTTACTGGGTCGCAGCCAGATGACAATATCTCCTCTCAAAAGAGGTTTCCCTTTTCAGATATCTCTGTGTTATTTATAGGCAAAAAGCAATGCATACAAAACCTCGGGAGAAAAGGGAGGGGCAGCATCAAGCATCTTGAGACTTTATTCAATTACTGCCTGACAGTGAAATAGTTGCCAAAGTCTTTTTGAATAGTTTTAAAAATTTTCTATTATAGGAAAAAAACATCTATTAGTCAAAGATCTGTCAGCCCAGAGATAAGGAAAAGGCTTTAATTTCTATATAGAAGGACACTTAGTATTTAAACCACCTGCAGCGTACTTGCTTCTAGAAAATGATGGAGGATTTGTTTGCTTTTGGTTTTTTGGGGAGGGGACTGAGGAGGGAAGCATTAGCTGGCTTTAGAAAGAATGCCTAGGATAGAAAAACATCTGGAGTAGAATAGAGTGGAGGCAGAATTGTGGTTCCCTGGAACAGCCAGGAAATTTCAGTGGAACAGCTCCCTTGCTTTAAATTCGGCAGCTGCTGACGCACACAGCAGAATTCTCTCAAAGCACACTCATTTTTTTTCTTGATTTTTCAGGAAAATATAGCTCATGCTAATGTGCCTCTTCTGCCTCCTATTCCTGCCATGAAGGCTTCAATGGATTGGTTGATTCTAATCCAGTTTGCTACAGACCTTGAAACACCAGAGTTACCCACTCTTTCCAGCCCTCTGAATATGCACAGTTGAGAAGAAAGGAGAAACTACTTTCGTTTTCTCTGCTCATCTCTCTCAGAGGAAAAAGCACAAACAGCTCTACTTAGATTTGTCTGGGATGACCCATTTCCTACCTGGGAGGCAAGAGCCAGCAGCTGCTTAGCTCCTGACCAGCCACAGGATGTGCTGCTCCCTGCCCAGTGAGCAGGTGAAATAAAAGAAGGTGGAGGCTTGGCCACTACGTACTGACAGGAAGGGAGTTAAAAATACATCTCTGTAGGAATTTATACATGACCTAAGCAGAAGCCCAGAAATGCAGGACAAAGTCACAGAAAGATGCAATTGTCTGCTGTTAATTGTTAACAGCTGAGCTGCTCTCCCACTGCACTCATCACCCAAAAGGCAGCGGGCCATCTCTTTCTTAATTAGCCCTGAAAAGTTAATGACCCGTTACTTTGGCTGCGTTACAACTTCTGCTCACAAACAATAGATTAATCAGGGACCAGGACCAACAGCAACAATCTTGTTCAGCAATTGTGAAAGACCAAACTACCAAACAAGATAGTGCTAAAAGGAGGTTGTGTCAGGAACACCTGAACTCACAGACCACAGGGAGCCCGGGTGCTCCCAGTTTGCCATCACAGGCCATTAGTCACAGAATCAATGGAAACATTAAACTAACTACAAGTGATGGAAAGCCTATGATGTACTGACTTCCTCTATATTGCTGGATTTAAACTCCTAGGTTTTTACAACATTAGAAGGCAAGCTAAAAGCAAACATCAGAAACAAGGCTATGGAGCAATCAGTGAAATTTCTGAAAAGGGCACTGAAATCCAGGAGAAGCAAAATGTTATCATTTTGCCATCTCAATGTACATAAGTCTAAAACAACTAAATCTAGTCATTGTATATGGTCTTTTCATAACAATCTGTAGTTCAGTTATTTTGCTCTGCAAATATAGAGGAAAAGTGGAAAGGCAGATATAAAAGAGGGGAATTAACACTGGATTTGCAAGGTAAAAGCTCCAAACCCCAGTAAACAAGATCTGATATAATTTTTCCTTTGAACACTAAAGCTCTTGGCACACTAAACTTCTTTTAGGGTTAAGTAAATTACAATGTCAGCTCTTGAATTAAATCAGGCAATTCCTGCATTTACACAAATCTGACATTGTTTCAGTTGAAGGTAGAAAATCTACAACTAGAGTCCACGTCCCTGGCTGTGCTGCTTAATCTCCTGGAGGTAGGAGCATCCCCCTACCCCCTGCAAATGTTTTACTGCAGCAACTTGCACTGATTGTTCAGTTATCCAGGGAAAAGAACTGTCCTCTCTTCAGAGGCTGTGATGGACAGTGAGGGTAACCAGGTCCACCCAGATTTTGCTAGTAATTGAACTGAAAAAAGCTCTTCCCTAGCCAGCTCTTTGGCCAGTGAGGCTTAGAGCCCTGGTGACATCTTAAGTGTATTCAATTTAGATGTGCCTGAGAATTTTGTATATTATTTATGAGAATGGATTGATTTTTCTTTTCTGTGAGGGAATAATATAGCATGTATCGCTCCCTCCCCACCATATGTACTTCTGGTAGCATAGTTCTTACATAAATACCAATGCATCACTGTCAGAAGAATTGTACATTTTTAAAAGACTGCCTCATTTTGTAGTGCCTCACTTTGCTGGGATAACAAAAAATTAATGGGGAGGAAAAAATACCTGAATACACAGAAAATTCACAATAACCTTTCCTGCTTGCTGTTGATAGTCCATTACAGTATAAGGTTAAGTTCTCCAGCTAATTCCCTACTGTCCTTCAGTTACATGTTGTATAGATATTAATTTAACCTTGTCCCAAAATAGGTTAAAACTGAGAAGGAAAAAAAGCATGGAGACAGGTAGCAATATCATCTTACTTTGACTCAGAATATAATGAATATAATTGCTCTTTCCTGGCTTATACTTGAAAAATCAGAATTCTTACATAATTTATGCCCATGTTTTTCTTTCACAGGATGAGGTTTTCATTTTCATAAGACATTTAAATACCCTTCCCCCCAGCAAGCTGGATAAGACATATAGGTTTATGAAAGAAGATTATGGCAGATTCTGGGTTCCTAAATTCAACACTGTGCTCACAAATGTGCAATTCTGCTGAGCAATTTTTGGGCTCTGGACATTCTCTTAACTCCAGAAACCACTTTTGGGTTTATTGCCAAAGACTTAAGTGCTCTCCAGACAGCATGCTGGCTTTGGATCTGGTTCTAAGGGTGGGATTGTAACAGTTCTGAATTATTGCTAGTGCTGTCAGTCTAGCAGGGGGAGAGTGTTTATAGTTAGGCACCAGTGGATTTATTTCTCTGGAGCACTTGATCTCCTGTGATCCATCCTACATCAACCATTTTCTACAAGGTTGTCCCTATTCAAGCAAGCCTTTGGCCCATGTCCTATAAGTAATTTGTGTGTCATTGTTTATGTCAAAGGTTATCTACTGCCTGCTCTTGATGAAGTCTCTGCCTCTGTCTCTGTGTTCTCCATCTGCTTTCTCCCACAACTATGAAGACATCAGTATTTCCACCCATTCCCTCAAGGAGACTGAATGAGGCTTTACCTTTGAGCAGGGAAAAGGAAGAGTGGGAGATGGGCCTCAGACAAAGCAAAGTTTATTCAGAAATTTCCTGCTGGGAAACAATAGGCTACAAAAGTTTGTTTAAATTCTGAGCCAGTTGGAAAATACCACAACAGTAGATATTTCTAAACTTTAAAAGAAAAAAAAATACAATGTGCACACTAAACTCAGAAGAGGTCCATCTTTATATTTCATGAAAGCATGTTTTTGTTTATTTAAACTAAACTGAAAAATTTAGGATTACTACTTCTGTTTCAAAACTGGAGAATTGAAGTTATATTTCAATTTCCCAGATGCATTAACTGCCTCGGGGAAAAGCAGTAAACGCAAGAACCTGAAAGTGAAACAATATCATAAAATGTCACCTGACTCCAGTAAGCTACCTTATCTCAGGTCTAACACAAGCTGGGGCAATTACTAGAACACGGTCACAGCTCTGAACAGCTGCAAAGGAGCTCACATGGCCTCCCATCCCAAAGCTGCTGTAGGACACTTCAGTGGTGACAAGAAGGTACACCTTAAATTAATCAGTGGCTAAGGGAGAAAACACTTGGAAAAAGAATTCTCCCCTCAGCTGTGGGAAAAACTTCTGCATAGAAGCAGTCTTGCTTGGTGCTGAGGGAGAAAAGAGGGTTGGACAAAAAAAGCCTCCAACGCTGAGATCAGTTCAGCTGCAGCAAAGTCAGTCTGGCAAATCTCCATGGATATGGTTCGTACTGAGGCTGCCCAAGGGCCAGTACTGAAACTACTCTGCTAAAAAATCCTGCAACTCCTTCTTGTCCAACACTGCCTTCCCACTGTGTGTGCCAATGCCAGCTGCCATGAGTCCTGGAAATAAAACAGCACTACAGATCACAGCTCTGTAGCAGAGTTTGCTCCGCAGGAAGTTGCTCTAACACCTAGGATGGGGCCAAGTACTCACTGGGGGAAGAGCTTCACCCCATTTGGAACAAAAAGAAGACTAAGTGCAATTTACAGGCTCAGTGGTAAAAGCCTGGCCTCTAATCAGTAGCACATACCGAAGTGCCCATAATGCCACTCCTGCATTTAGTTTTGCAAAACACTCATTTATGACCTGCCAGACATCTCCAGTGCCCATGCAGCATGGCATAGGGGTGCTCTGTAACCCAGCACACTTGAAATGCCCTGGGCCTGTACTCTGTGGCCAACACACCCAGGGACACTGCTCAGACCACAGAGGGAAAAGCGTGAATGCAGCTGCACAGCCCAGTCACACCTCTTATGTTAGTGCAGAAATGAGCATTTGAGACCAGATGATTTTGCACTTGGAACTGAGCCCCTGGACCACAAACCCTGTATCTACTGAGCCAGTGTCTTCCCTCCCCAGGCCATCCCTCATGCTCCAAAGAAGGAAACAAACCAGAAAGAGCAGAAGACTATAGACTCTGTTGGCTACGATGCTGGATACAGTGATTCAAAAATAAGATGTTTTGCTTTTCTCAGTCCCCCTTCATTTAGGCATTTAGAAGAAAACTATTTCATATGTTCTGAGTCCTCATTTTAAATGGAAAGGATACTGTGACCATGCCATTAAGGACTGCTTGCAAATACAGTTTTGATCCCCCAGTGCAAATCCCACAGATCTGCTCAGCACCTTTCACTCAGCACTTCAGACTAAGAACAGAACAGGATCACCTGTTCTTTTCTAAACAAATATTTGTATAATAGATAAAACCAAAAGGAAGCTACAGCCCACAGTATTGCTGCACATACCAAGAGCTGACAAGGGCTAAATCATATTTCTGAAGGGTTTCCTTTAAATTGGACACAGATGAAGGAGCCACAAAATGAATGACTGACTTTATTATAGAGATAAGAAGGCAGCAGAGAGCATTAGCAGCAAAGACTGTAGCTCAGAGGAAGCACATGCCTGGCACTTGACCTGGGACATGCTGAGAACTTTGAGTAAGATTTCATGGAAGTTTAAGTGAATTTCAGACTGGATGCTGTGGTCCTGTGCCTGTCCCTCCCTCCCCACCTCTCTCTTGTGCCAGCAGTAAAGCTCATGTGGCTCTGTAACAAAAATGTCTGGCAAAGAAAGCAGAAATTAAGTATTTTGGAACTTTATTTCTTCCAGTTAGAGTTCAGACAGATTATTTCCCTCACCACAGTCACATGAGCACTGTTTGCTAATAAACAAGTTCCCAAAGTCCTCACCTCAATCCTTTGCAACCTTCTAGAAAAAGTATAAAAAAATATCTCAAACACTGCCAACCCACTTGACATTAATAAACTGAACCACTGGAACATTTTATCTTTAGACTCACCCGTTTGAGTGCAGAAAACCTTTTATCTGAGTTGTACAGGTTGGCTCTCAATACCAAACGGACGCTGACGTGAGGGGAGAAGAATTTCTGCTATTGGAAGCTGACATCTAGCCAGAAAATGTCAAAGCTTGGAAGCCAGTTCTTAGGAAACAAGCTACAAGAAATGGAAGATGCCAAATGATGCTTGTCAAATGCATGTCAAGAGAGAGGAAAACAAAAACATGGTTGACAGAAAACAACCATGTTGTGATGATCCTGCCTGAGAGCGGAAAGTGGCTGATGGCTGGCTACAAACATCCTAGATCATCAGCCAAAAAAAATGGAGGAGATTCCCACTTTATAAATGGTGAGGCTGAGTAGAAATCTGCTCAGCCACACCTAGAGAAAGTGTGCTTCAAGCCTCTGTCAGCCTCTCTTCCCAGAAATGTGACAGTGTCCTCAGTATCAAACCATTCCAAGACTATGAAAGTGTGTCCCTAAGTGCACCTCTTGTCAACACACAAAAAGTGCTCTGCACTGGGAAGGAACAAACGGTACAAGATGGCCTGGCAATGCCTGTGAAACACAGGCAAGGGAGGGGGAGAGAATATCCTCCTCTGCAAGGTCTTCAGGCACTATGAAACTCTGGAAAGAGTCTGGGTAGTCTGCAGTAAATCCAAACACTGCATACTACCTCCTTCAATCTGATATTCTTAACTTTCCATTTTGTTGTCTCCATGGGATTATTGGCTGGAAACAGACACACTTGATCATTTCTGAGACCTCAGATTCCATTATTCTGCCACAACATTTACTAATTATAAATGCTTTGCCAAATATCCAATGTTTTCACTGGCTGAAAGCCCACACTTAATGGGCAGATAAAGAACAAGTGCTGTCAGAGAATGGCATGTAATTGGTTACACAGGTCAACTGAAACTGTGCACTCAGGGGGTGCCTGCCTGAGCAAACAGCATAAATGAACTTTTCCTGGGTAAGAAGCTGAATGAACTCTACTCCTAGAAGGGAATTTAATATGTTTAACTATTCCCACTGCTATTAAGCCTTTCCCTTCAGTGATGAAAGATGTACATGTCATGCATGTTACTCTCCCAAGAAGGCTGTGACCTATCTTCAGTGACTAGAAAACAAACTGAGAGAGTTAAAGAGTGTGTGTTGGGCATGCATAAATACCCGTTCCTCTCTTTTCTGGGCACACTGATCATAGAGGAGGATGTTTCCAACACTAATCTGCACATCCTGGCTGGCACATATCCATAAGACATTGTCTTTTTAAATCCTGCTTTTCTGCTTCCTCCCTTGTTTGCCTGAAGTCCACAGTTCCCTCACTCTGTTCTCTCCCTTTCCTGCATTACCACTTCAGATCATTGTCAATTCACACCCACAAACCTGCAGAAAACCAAAGAGAAATGAAAGCTCCATTCTTCTTCATTCCATGCTACCCCCTCCCACCTGATCACTCAGAGCCCTGTTTCTTGGAGCAGGCCTAAGGCCCCAAACCATCACAGGCCAGTGCAGCTGCTGGACCAGCAGTGTCCCACCCAAGCAGGCAGAACAGCCTCGGGCTGGGGAAGGGGCACAAGAGGTCTGTGTCCATGTGACAGTGCCCACGTGCTCCAAGTACTTTTTGGTTTTAGGATTAAATCCTTTCTGTGAAGCCATGTCAATGCATTAGCTAAACAGAGTGTGGAAGTGACAGCACAGGAGACCAAGCAGCTAAAGTAAGATGGTGATCAGTGAGAAAAGCTGCAGAGGACAACTCAGAGATATGAGAGATAACAAAAGGCTGTTTTCCAAAAAGCTTCAACAGTTGTTCTTCTGGCTTCAGACTTTAGTTGGCTTCCTTTGCTTTGCTCTTTCACTTTCCAAAAAAGCTTAGTGCTGGTGGAAAGGGGGACGATACTGAATGAGTATTAATATATCTGTTTGCTAGATTCCTCAGATATTTATTATCTATACCCTCTCAATAGCTAAAAATGCTCTTCTCTCAGCTTGTGGAGGTTACACTGAAGACACGTCTTTAATTTGACTTATCAGCTGAGTGAATGCTCATTCAGTCATCTGATGGCAGGCATTTGTAGGAAAATTTCCAGAAAAACAACCCCAAATAATAATTTTCCTTGCAATCAATCAATCTAGTTCCCAATTAAAATCACTCATTCCTTAAACTTTCTTCCATGAAGTCTTTTCTTCTACTGTGCCAAATTCAGGGAGTTAACTCTGTCTGTGAAGACAGAGTGAGGGGAAAACAAAGCAAGCCCCACTGCCTGTCCTGTCACCCAAACTTGTCAGAAGTTTGAGGAACTGTGTGTGAGATCCACAGGGGAACTACAGGAAAAGCAATGGCACAGGTGTGCAGAACATTTTGGAAATTAGTAACTCCAGGGACAGCTTCGTAGACACAGTTCCTGACTTTTGCTGTTATTGATTGTGCCCTTACACCTTTCCACTTATTTATTATTCATTTTACTTGCTGTCTCACTCTTTTTTGGCAGTACTATCTTCTTAGAAGTATATTCAGTAGTTTATTCCATTTTGACAGAGAAGGGAAACAGAAGCTGCCACCACCTGAGTGATTAATCTGAGTGATTAAAGGTCTTTGCAACATTACAGACCTGGCCTTAATAGATACCTTGTAGGGCTGTCATTCTTTTAGCTGGACTATTATTAACTTAACTCTGTTTATGATACTTTGGCTTACTTCAGTAACATCTGTTAAATGGACATTTTGGTATCACCACATCAGGATATAGAGTAATAGAAAAGTGAAAGTAATTCATGCAAAAGCTGCAAGGCAGGGGAAATTAGACTACTTAATTGCATCAAAGTTTGCATCAGCCTAACCCATCCAGGTTAAAAGGCCTCTGTCTAGGTGGTAGGGAATTCAAACACCACTTTAAAACGGAATACATGTTTTAATACCTTTTCATAGGTGGTTTAAGAAAAACCCCAACTTTGAACTGAGCTAACTTTGAAAAGCCTCACCTATTTCAGTGGTTGGTGGTGATGCAAGAGCCCAGTCTGCAGGCAGACAGGTTTTTTACCACCTGTTGATTCCTGTGTTCAGGGTCCTGGTGCATTACCAGGGAGCCAAAGGTTGGAAAATTAAATAACCAGCTGTAAAAGTTGAGCCAGATCTGAGGTGCAACTCAGGTAACACCTCAAACTGCAGTTCTATACCATCTTTCCCCGAAGGGACAGTGGTAGTTTCACTTTTCGTTCTGCTGTGTCTGTGGAAGGGAGGAGCTCAGTTTCCGTTTCTCAGAAATGGTCTCTTTACCGGGAGGTCTCCTGCAGTTTGACAGGGACTGCTTCCAAGCTGAGGCATCCTCAGACATTCCCAGGAACAAGCAAATTCCTGACACATAAGCACTGTGTCCAATGGCCAGGAATACATATATCAGACTTCCCCCTGCTCTGGTCCTCCTTCACAGCACAAAAATGATGGTATTTTAGGTCTGGACACAGTTTCACCCACATAACCTAAATTTGTTTCTGTGTTTAATTTGTTCTCACTAGTGGACCAAATATGGCAAAAATACTCCTATCAACAATTTCATGTTAGCTACTTCTACTTTTTTCACCTTTTATATTTTATGTTTTTGTACTTTCAAATCCATTTCATTTAATCAAAACTGGTTGCAACACATGCAACCCAAAATGAATTGCATCAGTACAAACAAGGACATAGAAATTTACAGGAAAAAAAGGCAGAAGCAAATGACTTCTTAGACCATTTTCTGCATGGAAAAATGTATTTGAATGATACAGTCCTGAGAGCAAGTAATTTAAGCTTTTGCATTACTAACTCGACATTAAAATTCCAACTCTGGACCACAGATAGTGAAATAGTCACCCACAGGATGAGTTTGCAGGCATGGCTTGTTTCACCAATGGACTAAAAAGGATAATCAGATATTTTTTCCATTGAAAAAAATGGTTTGAGGTTTCTTAACTAATTTATTTTGGCAGGCCAAGGAGTCTGTAGTGGGTATTACTGTCTTAATGCTTTGAAGAACTCTGTTTTTTTCATGTTCCCACAGAAAATCATTTGAAGGACAAAAAAAAAAAAAAAAAAAAATCCTTTGCCTCTTTATATAACAAATGGCTATGGTCTAAACCAATAAGAGAGCTTAAAATTAGTGTTTCTAATGCGACCACTGAGACATTTCAGACTTAATTACATCTGAGGCAGACTTAACCACCCATTTCTCTCCAGTTTCACACAAACAGTAATTGCCCTGTAGCCGCACTGCAACACTGGAGAATTAACCACATCCTAGAGGAGCTGGAACAGCACAAGGGGAAACCAAGGAGACTCCAGAGTGGCTGTGCAGGCAGAACAGGCTCTGGATCAGTCCCACAGGTCTCCATTCTGCAGTGAGAACCAGAACCAGGCCAGTGGTGCTCTGTACCAAACACCTGCACCAGGTAATGCTCCACTTCCTCTCCTGGCTTTCTACTTCAGCTCTTGTTGAATTAACATGGAGTCAGAGATACAAAGTGAATATTCCTGAGTTCATATGCATACATGTAGTGATGCTCATCCTAATTAATCTACTTCTTAAAAAACCCCACTATTTTTAATGGAAGCAGCTGTGCAGATTTTCCTGCAAGCACCAAATGATACACAACCCCTAGACAAAAATATAAGTGCTATTCAAGTTAGTGGACTGATATAAACACAAATAAATGATCTCTATTAATAAAACTGTTGAAATTAATATTCCCACAAAAATCTTACACCTGGATTTTACATTGGAGGCTAGCAACCAAACCATGGAAGCAGGAATGTGGTTCTGCAGTTCCAGTATGGCTGGACCACTCCAAATATGTTGCTCTGTGGCAGGTAACAAATCTTCAGTGAATGAAGAGAGACAGAAAAGTACTTTTTTACATACTTTGGTCCCGTGAGTGAAAGTACAATGTACAAACTTAGCTGCTGTAATCTGTGGAGCTATAAACAAGGTTATCTGTCAGCCACAGAGCTTGGAAACTGCAGAACCAAAGCCAAAGAGGCAGCAGAAAAGTCCAGGAGTTCCCTGGCAGGGTAGGTAGTACAATTCAGGATGCCTCTTCCTTGCTGCAATGCTGCTCAGCACTGTGGTAACTCTTGCACAGGGAGAGATTTCGTCTCATTTTACAAACCAGTCACTGCACACTGTTCAGAGAGCAGAGCTCCCAACCACCCTCCCACAGCTACGTGTTCCAGACTGAATCTGGAAGCAGCAGCAGGGAGCAACAAGCTGTTTGCTTTGCTCCAAGATTGCAAAGTTCATTCAGGGCCCCTCACTTACTTTATGCCTTGCACATCCAGGTTTTGGTTTGCTGCCTTGGCTCAACCAGGTTGAATTACAGATTCCCACTTTTATTATTTTTCTTCACTGTCTGTTTTAATATACAGAATAGGATTTCACATTGCACACTGAGCTGAGAATCCATCCTCCCAAGCCTCCTGGAATAGAGGAGAAAAGCTAAGAAAGCAGCTGCTCCCATTTGCCTGGCAGGTTAGGCTTCCTAGACATCTGCTGGATACACCATGCAGAAGTGTACTGGATCTACCACCTAAAAATAAAACATCTTACAAGGAAACGTTACTGTGCATAGATTTGGAATTGCTCCAAAAGGAATGCTCCACACCATGGGCCAAACATTGGCTCACTCTGACAAAGGAGTGTTGGAGTGAAGAGGGGCAAGTTTCCTTTTCCTGACAGACTGGAGCTGGGTACAGCTGCAGATCTAAACCCCAGTGCACAGGAGTGTCTTTACAAGGACCAGCTCATGCTTGTCGAAGTATGTCACAGCTTTCTGCTTTCAGGTGGGATAGATTATGTTTTTCAGTTCTCTTTTTTACAATGAGAAAAAACAAGCCAAACCAAAACAACAAAAACCATCACAATGGTAAATTAATAACTGCCCCAGAACTCAAGCCTGAGGTACATCTCAAACACAGACAGAGGCGGAGTATTTGCACTGCAATGTCTGGAAATTGCCCATTTGCGGAACTTTATTTCTGAGAGTTGAGAAATACTGTGGTTTTCTTTCCTATTGTTTCCTTAATCTAGAAGCAATTCAGAAACATCACAGCTCCATGAGCAAAGCAGAACAACAAGAGCTAACACCGACAAATCCCCAGTCACCACTAAATCCGTCTGTGTGCAGCCTTTCCCCTGAAATAGCTCTTCAGAGGAAAAGTGCAGGCTACTGAACTCTGAAAGACACCTTGTGTGTGTGTCTGTGCTTGCTTGGGCAGAAGAGATAACTTCTTGCAAGATTTCTAGTAATTCTGGCTAAGGAAGGCTTGCATGGACATTTGTTAATGCACTTTTGAATTAAATATTCTCATTTTTAAAAATCTGAAATATAATTTTTTTCATTCCCATTTTCTTTTACAAAAAAGCTTGAAATCAGAGTTTTTTCATTTAACGTACCCAAAAATTTGTTGTTGGTTTAGATAGTTCATATGTAACCAAAACCACTCTTTTATCAGTTCTTGTTGACAGCTGGGGCAATATTCCAGATGATTCTCATCCAGACTGGCTGAACAATCATTCTGGGTTTGTCCTATTACTTTTCTTAAAACATTTATTTAGTCATCATATTATTCTGAGGACTAGCATTACATGGAAAAGTCTCCTCATACATACTAGTAAAAAGATCTTGTCTAGAAGATGTATTTTAAGATCAGATATTACATATAATCTCTCTTGCCACTGGAAACTCAAACCAGTAATCAGTAAAGGCAGCTGCTTTGTGTTCATTTCTTGAGTCATTCACAGATTCCATGTACGTTCTGAGCCATCAGTCTGTGATATCCTTTTCTTATCTCTAACAGAGAAACAGTGCCACTGCCTTGCACAAGAAACACATCTCCCCTACACACAAGTCATCCCTACACACTATAAACTCATTGTAACAGGGTTTGACTCAATTCACATCTGGATTTTTGTTGCATTTTCAGTATGAGCAGGGACATCTGTGACATACTATGATGGGGAATTAGGAGTTCTTGAATCAACTTCTGGTTACCCAACTCAGAGTCAGTAAATAATTAAAAAAGAATACATCATTCAGTGTTTCACATTAACAAGGTTAGTCACAGGACTACTCAGAAATTTCAGTTTCAAGAATGAATGGTACATTATGAACCAGGGGGTGAGGAAATCCTACCAAGTGTACATTCTAGCACCAGGTTGCAGTGACTTCTCTATTTGTTTTCTTGAAAATAGAGAGAAATCAACAGACTAGTCTCCCTCAGATACATTGCCTTCATTCACTCAGGTAATGTTTCATTTACTGGCATAAGAAATACTTATCAAGGAGTCTTGGTTAGGTCTCGTTGTTGTAGTGCTTTATAGAACCCACACAACTGGCCACTTCTGGGTCTTCATTTTGGGATATCTAAAAAAGCTTCAGAAGAAATTATCTATTTCTTTCTGCATACAGACTATCTATTCCCATTCCAGTTGTTCTCAGCTAGCTCCTGATAAATCTTTTTCTAACAAACAGGCTCCACGTGAAAAATTGTAACAAAACCAAGCTTCCTATGGTGTTTGACAGGTACTCTGTGCAAGAGACAGACCAACTGGGATTGTTGAATTATTCTGACAAACAGTTCTTTATTGTATTTGACCTTTGTTGGAGGTTCTTAGGCTCACAGATACCTTGTTTTCAGTGGTCTAACTGATAACTCAAGCAGTTAAGGATTTCTTCATGACTACTAACACGTAACACTTCCCTCTAACAGAGCAAAGGAGAAAAGTTTCTCATGTCCCAACTCAGAGATGGCAAAAGGGAACATCTACTCACCTACACCAACCCCTCCACATTATTTCAGATTACACTTCCTATCAGTTTCAGATAAGACACTAGGCTGCCACTGAAGCAGATGACAAGTGTTCCTTTTTAATGACTTGGCATTTTACTGTCATGTCTTGAAAGATGCCATTCTTGCCTTTTTTTTTTTCAAATAATTGTGCTACTAATACCAGAGACTTTTACAGAGGCGGTCTGCTATCACACTGCTATGGTTAAATGGAAGGCAAACTCTTCACCTTTCTTTCTTTTCTTAGCAATTTCTCTTTCTTAAGTCTCTTTTAGCCCACATATAAACAGACGCTTAAAACAGTTTCAACATTCTAAGACTGTCTCACACATTCAATTTGATTTCTAAGAGGGTTAATAATTTCCTTACTGTCATTGCTATGAAGCAGAAAAGATTGAAAAGGTTTTAAATATACTGATTTTTTTCCCTTCCCTTTTTTTCCCCCTAAATTTAAAAGAAACCAGGCTTCTTTTCAGACAAACCCATTCCTGTGAACTAATCATGCTGGACAATAGCAAACCATTGCAAATTATGACCAAATCTTAAATCACACATTTCTAGAAGCTAGGAGAAAGACTTTTTTTCTTATAGTTTTGAAGTTGTTCTGATGACACAGAGATATGGTGCAAACAAAAAACCACATAGTATTTGCTTTGAAAATTACATGTATTCAGCAGGAACTACGTTAACTGGAGCAAGCAGTAAGACTGGAATGATGTTTTTAATGACATTTCTTTATGACAAGGTGATAAAAAGATTAATGCTTAACATCAACATCAAAGTACTTCACAAACATGAACTAGGCTTCCCAAGCACACCACTAATCTGTTTAAAAAGGGTGAACTCAGAACAGGAAGGACCTGTCCAACGTCCTGTTAAGCTGAAGCCCAGGTGAAGCCTGGTGTTACCAGCCTGAGACACACCGTGCAGTGTGAGCTGGTCTGAACACAGCGAGAGAAAAGGCACCTCTGATTTCCCGTAACAGCTCTGGTTTTCTTTGCAGATTCAGACAAAACAAGAGGAAGCTTAGCTCCAAGACTGTTGTTCAAAGAGATCTGTGGTTTGACAAAATTTGAGAAGTATCCCTCCCTCACAAAACATCTCATCTGAAGATCTGTTCAGAAACTCTCTAAGAGGCTTGCAAGACCTGTTTTCACCAAAATTTAGTGAGCTGAGAGAGCCTATCTCCCTCCAAAGCACTTTGGCAGCTACCTAAGAATGACAGATTATCTAACAGACAGTGGTTACCAACAACACTTTCGCAGGAAAGCCTTGAAGCTGATAAACTGTGATAAGCAAATTCAAGTGAACTGCACGGTGGAGAAGTAGCAAAGCAAAGCTGCTCACATCTTGTTCCCAAGAATTCTGGAATTAGCTACGCCCCTCTCACATCAGCAACTGGGTTTGCATAGGATAATATGGTGCTGGAGAAAGAGTAAGACTTAAACACAGGTGTGGCTATGGACATTTGTATCTGATATTCTTACAGGTGATGAGCTTTTTGTAGTATCACTTAAGTAACTGATATCCTGAACAGAGGTCATGGTTTCATATAAACTACTATAACATGATGTTTCTTCTCTCTTGTCCCTCAAATTAGCTATTAGAAAGAGTGAGACTACTTTCCTCCTTTGCAGACCCCATCTCTCTCTGCAGACTAGAAATTCTTTTTCCTAAGACACTATGGTTGTCTGCCTCTCTCCTCCTTCAGAAACTCCTTTTTCCATCTCTGGTAGCTCAGGCTGGTGAGGCAAAGACAGCTCTGGGCACCTCTGTAGTGGTGACTCAGTCTGGCTCTCTTCCTTCTCAATGCACTGGTCCATCAACAAACAGCTTAAAACTGCTTCAAATAAATGACCCCTAAATGAGGACAAATTTACACAAAGATGTCTTCATTCAATGAACCAAAAAACAAAATTTGTTTCTGTAGCAAAATAACAGCTTGTTTTCCCATCCGGTGTCACAATGTTTACTCCATATTAAAGCTGAGAAAAATGTTGTGGAACTAAGAAATAGAGTCCAAGAATTCATCTGTCCTTATCAGTCATCCAAACAGGGACAAAAAAAAACCAAAACAAAACAAAACAAACAAACAAACAAACAAAAAAAAAAATTACACTGAGCCTATGTGAAATATAAACCTTCATTTGGGGACAAGACAGTGAGAATGGAATGCTGAAATCAGTATTTTCCACTCAACAAGCACAACATTTCTCAGCTTTGTAGAGTTGAGTGTCTGAGAACAGGCAACTTTCAACTTATTTCAGAAAATCTCAAGTCTGAATAATAAGGCACTTAATAATCAAAAACTCCACCTCATAAAATCCATTAGAGAACTGGCATAGAAAATCAGTAATAATTTTAAGACCTAGATATCTGCAGATAAGCTGATGGTAAAATCCTTCAGCTAAAAGCAGACACACAACTGAGCACCATCCAACCACACTGACACCCCATCAGCTCAACTGCCTTAACTGTGTGTGAACATTTGTCTGAAACCTTTCTTCCAATTTTGCTACTGGAAATTTGCAAATCCAGGTGCTGCAACTCCCTCTACTTCTTATTTGAGAGATTAAACATATGAATTTAAAACTCAATCGAATTTTCAGGGAACACACTCAAACAGCCATTCCCAGTTGTAAGCAGCACATACTCAAGATCACCAGAAAGTTCCAAGACAGCTTTTGTCTTCACATGAACTCTAACACAGCAGAATAGAAATGCTGTTTCTTCTGCCCCAACAGCTGCATCCATGAAGTCACAAAGAACTCTCTCCTTGACATGGAAACAAAGGTTACGTGTCAAAGAACAAAGAGATCATCTCCAAATGCCACATCTTTACTTAGACAAGAGTTACTTTGACAAAGACATATGTATTGACAGAGTTTCACTTATTTTTATAACTATGCTGAAATTTTGCTGATAAAGATGTAGATTTACCTACGATAGGACTGTTCAAGTTGCTACACTTAGGCCTTTCTGGGGACTAAGAAAAGAGTGGACTAAAGCAGCAGTGCATTTCTGTCCAGTAAATTTTCAACCCAGTCAGCATGAGAAGAGGTTTGGAGGCAGTGCTTTCATTCCCTCTCTGATCATTATTAACTCAGGGCAAGAGGCTCAATCTGACTCAGGGTCCAAGCCTAGAAAGGTTTAGTACAGAGACACAGGAAAAATGACAAGACAAAAGGCTGCAAGAGTTCTGAAGCATCAGGATACAGAACCACAAAGCAGTTTCAAACATGAAGGAAGGGACCTTCCTGACCACAAATTGGCATCCTGAAAGCAGTATTACTGGCAAAATTTAGGAAGTTCAGCTGCCAGGAGCAGATTTTAGCTCATTTTCCACAATACACCATGATTTAATATTTGTATCTTAGAGTAAATCACAGTGTTGTCTCCTACCTCTGACACCTAGCTTGCTTATTTGATGGTACAATGTAATTGAACTTCTTCCTAAGAAAGCTTCTGGAGCAATGACTATTTTGAGAAATAACATTTCCCAAGGAATGTACATTGACTGTGATGAATTCCTATAGATGTAGAGGCTAATTAACAAGAATCTAACTAATAAATTGGTTGGATTTAATCCATATACTGAACTGGCAATATGCACCAGAGAAAGAGGCAGAGGGTGAAAGCATATATTTGGGGAAGAAATCACACATGACAGGCACTTTCCAAGTGGTTCACAGATATCTTAGATGTTGCCCAGCCCCTCTTAACCCTTGGTCTCATCTACTTTGCAACACCCTTCCAGGACTGTTTCTGCTCCCCCCCAGCTATGTCTTTCCTGCATACACAGTGCAAATTACCCTGACTTAAAGATGAAAGTGCCTAACAGCCACATATGCACAACATTCTTCTAAATAAAAGCAAGGTTCTGCAAATTTTGCCTTTCACTGCTCATGGATGTCCCTGTGAATCAAACGCATGCAGCAGCACATGAAAGGGAAGGAAGTTTTCTTAGTAACACCATTTTTATTGCCAAGTTCCATTTACAAAGAAAGGTCTATTCCTTGTTCTTGTCCAGGTTTTCAATAGCCACAACAAATTCTCAATGCCAGCAAATACAGACTGAGAAGTCTGGGTTTCAGAAACATATACCAATCTCTTCTAATTCCACTCCCTTCCCAGATGCTTAGTTACATTGTTCTTTAAATTAACATAAGAGAGCACATTTATTCCAAATGTCTAACATAACTTACATTAAATAATTAATACTTATTGCCTGTAGAAAGACATTTCAGAATTTAATTCACACCATGTTTGGGCTTTTTTCCATGTAAATGTAAGTGCATGTTCAGGACTTTTTTTCTCAAATGAACTACATTTCAGACAACTTTACTGAAATATATTTCATAGGAAGACAGTCCATGTTCATTAAATGCTTTTTTGTAGTGCTTAAATCCCAGATACATTCATTCTTCTAGAAAAATACATTTCCACCTCTTTGCACTGAAAACAATCAAACTTACAAAGCAGCTAAAAATGAAGGAAAAGGTTTGCAACAAAAATATCAACACAGCTATTTACAAGTGGAGATGCCTAAAATTATCTTCTAAAGTTTGTAATGCTTCCAAGAGGGTTTCCTGAAGTTGTGAAAATGTATAGTTAGTGCTGTCTCTGGGCAAAACAAAGCTCCTAGACATTGTAATAGTCTATAAATTTGCACACTTGAATCTATTCTCAATCTTTAAAAAAATTATCTTCATGTTCATTGTAAATACTTCTGCCACAGTTAGTCCTTAAATACAACCAAACACTAACCCTCAGATCTTCTCATACATGCTATCAGATTTCAATTACTATGTGTCTTAAACTCACTTGAGTATGAGTATACATAACCAACAGTAATGGGAAACAAGACAAAAATCTCATTAATCATTATGATCTTAAAAGAATCCTGTGAACTAGTCTGGACCTTAACTTTTGTTATCAAGTATTCTTAATTATTACCTGCTTAAGCCATTTTTAGTTACTTTTAAAATAAATGCACTCCACACGTTTAATTATGCTAACAAGACAGCCCCAACAATTACAAGTTTTTCCTTTTCATATTAAGAACCGATAAATTCAAGTTAACAAAACAATAAACCAGATACCACCACAGTGCACATTTATTAGACAGCCAAAATTTAGCTTTACATTTATAATACATTAACAAACACAAAATATATATTTTATAATACCTTGCAAAAGAAATTAAATCTGAGCAACGTGCAAATCTAAAAATGCTGGGAGATCAAAATAGGGAAAATTCTGTACAAATGCAATATAAAAATATGTTTCCATATGAAAGAACCCTCTGTTTGAGACTCAGTCAAGAACTGCATCTCATACGTCTTTGTTGCTGCTCAAGTACTGAGCAGCAGAAAAACCCCCAAGAACTACTCCCCTCCCAACCCTTAAAAACATCCCACCCCAGTAAGCCCTGCTTGGATCACCCTCTGCTTTTCAGAATCCAATAGGAGATGGGAAGAGTTATTCTATTTGTTTCTAATTCATGCTGCAAATGTTGGGAAAGGTCAAGAGAAACACAGCAGGCAAGCACAGGAGAACTTCTCTAAAGATTGCTAGATAATAGAAGAGCAGTGCCCAGGTGAGTGATATCCCAAGGTAGGGCAGTGGTGGTGAATCAGGGACACACCAAAAAACTCTTTCAAGAAGGACAGCAGCAGTTAAGAAGAGAATTTTCAATATATATTTAGATGGCTACATTAGGCTGTCTGAAAGAAGGAGACTAATTACCTTGGAAGGAAAAGGCCCCAATCTCCCTGCCCCCAGCTGATGCCTCTGCAGATCTCTGATTCAGAAGACAAACCATTTATTTTCCCAGTCAGCAGCTGCCTGCCTGGGCAATGCTCTTTTAAAAGCAGGTTTAACTTCAGCTGGTTAGTGGAGACAAGAGCAGAATGTTTAGCTTGGTGGAGGTTTTGTGACTGCTACTCCCAGGTGGTCAGTGCCACTGCTCCTGAGGCTACTCTAGGTCTCCCTGTCCCCTGCAGGGGAGTGACTGATTACCCCAGAGTGACAGCAACACAGCAGTGACATGTTTACTCTTAGGAAGTGGCTTCATCCTTACACACTCAGTTTGACCTGCTTGTCTGATAGCTTACCTACGTCTTCAAGCATAAGGTTTATTTTACTACTAGTGAAATGACACAGTTCCAGGGCAATTACTGAATTCCTGGATTGCTTGAAGTCATCACAAATTAACAGCCAACCTATTATTCTATTTTCCTAATAACAGTATCTAAGTCATTTCCTGTGAAGCTCTCACTAAATAAGTGATCAAGAGATTTAAAAGCCACTCAAAGGTAATGAAAAGCACAAAGTCACCTTCCTTTCCCTTGCCCCATTTCTTGTGCAGTAAAGCTCAGGGGTGAGATTATTCATATGCATATGCATTGAAGAGACTCCTTGTGCATGGGTCTAATCTTGCTAGAACTGAATTTGAAATGAGATAAATTAAGATTAAGGTTTTCCAGTCTAAAATGAATTCTATTGAAGGGAACTCAGCCTGCACAGTGGTATTTTGTGTAATCCAGGTCAAGAATTTAAGGTTAATAACTAACATAAAATGCTTTCTAATTAAGTGAGGCATTTTTTATAATGGTCTTCAGAATATTACTGAGACTACAGTGTAATGCTGCACCATTTTAGAGAAAGTCTAGACTGCAATCACTTCAGCTAATAAAAATTCATGTGGTTCTTGTGCACAGATTGCTACTGATGTGTCTAGGCTTGTTCAGGTACATGCATATTAGCTGCAACAGTGACTGCATGACTGCAAATTCATCTTCAGCATGAGACCAAAAAACCCAAAAAGTAGGCTCTTATTCCAGTAATGCCAGATTTTCACATAAAATCCACTGCAGTGCTGAGGACACCCAACTCTGAGTTCATTTAGAGTTTGGGCCACTCTGGAATGGTCAGAGTATCAGTTAATTCAATTTGAGATAAAGTAGAAATCACAGAAAATTAGAAATCAAAACTGCATGGAAAAGTTAACAGGGGGAAAAAATGCCTGGCATTCAGTAGCAGACACCTCATATATCCAGTTGGCAAAGATTCAACTATTATGTGAAAGAGAAGACAGAAGAAGTGAGAAAAGTGGTACCTGTGAATTAGTCAATCTCATATATATATATATATATATACACACACACATATATATATACACATGTGTATATATATATATACACACACATACAGGTATCACTGAAAAATCACTTCAAGTATTCCCTTCCTGACAGCCAGGAAGAGGTACAATAAGCAACTGGGAAGTGGGTAAAAACTTTGCAGATTCACCCATTTAGTAAGAACTCAATGCCAGCAGAGACAGAATGAGGACACAGATTGCAGTGTGACTGAAATCACTACCAAGTAAACAGTCCTCAAAAAGGAGGACCAAGTAAAAGTCCTCCTTTGAGGAATTGCCAACTCAGTGTTAAGAATAGACCAGCAATGACAAGCTACTCATTTTACTATTAATTTAAATTAACTTACTTGGAAACTGACGAAAAATCTTAAATTCCTTTCATGTTAAATTATGTATCAAATCAGCAAAGAACATTCCAAACTTTAAGAAACATCTTTCCCTTTTCTGTCAACTTGGTGTCAGGATCTAGGAAGTAATGTTAACACTTTTATGTAGCAATGTTGTTTAACTAGGATACTATCCCAGACAGGAAAAAAAAAATACACAATACCTTTCAAGATCAGACTTGCAAAGGAATTATCAGTAAGATATGGTGACTTTCTTCCTACATGAGTATGAAAAATTTGAAAACCTCTTTAAAGTAAAACTGCTTCTGTCTGCTTCTTGAAGTTGTCCTTCAGTTGCAGAGATATCACCATTCCTCAGATGTGTAGCAATTTGACTGTCAGAAGTGAACAAACAAGCTATAGCAATCTTTTAAAATATTTTACATTCCTCTCTAGGTGGCTAAGCAAAGACTAAAGTGGTCTCAAAAATCCCTTATGTTAATTTGAACAAACATTGTGTTTCAACTTTGAATCAAACCTTGAAATAAATATTACATATGGAAAACAAAATATTTACGTCTGGAGTCCTACAAAGACAATACTGAATGTGGCCAAGCCTGCTGGTATTGTGCAGACCTCCAAAAGATGAACAAGTTCAGCATTAAAAAAAAAAAAAAAAAAAAAAAAATTCCAAAAAAAACCAACCAAAAAAACCACGAGGAAAACAAAACCAAACCAAAACAACCAATCAAAAAAAAAAAAAAAAAAAAAAAAAAAAAAAAAAAAAAAAAAAAATCCCCAAACCAAATAAAACCCCAAAAGCCCTCTTCCACAAATAAAACCCCAAACCAAACATCAAACTGAAAAAACACACCCTGACTCAAATGGAAGCTTTACCTCTGTCCTAAATATACAATATTTTTCTGGTCAATGGCATATCTCCTGTTTCAGAGATGAAATAATGCACTACCATGAAGCTGGGTATCCAAAAGTCTCTTCACTTGGCCATAATACTGTAGACCTTTCACAGTTAATTAGTTCCTATTAGAAAGACAGTAGGTCCTCTGAAATATGTCCATGTTCTTGTATAAGAGAAACTGGTAGGAAAGAACCAATCCAGATTCAAAAGTTTGGGGTTTTCTCTCTTCTCCAGTTCAGATATGCTGAGTATCCAATGTTGGCTCTAAAAACTGCTGACTTTCTCTGCCACCACTTGGTCCCTTCATGTGGACCTGAGGCCTCTCAGGCCTCCAGAAGTATCTGCACTCCCAGAGGAAAAAAATCACAATTTGGTTGCATTTCCTTCACTGTTTATTACAGTCTGCACGGTGGCTTTAGTCAGAACATTCTTCCTCTACCTCTTTCACCTTGTCAACCTCAATTTCAGACTGCAGAGAGGCCTGAGGGATGCAGCTGAATGTTCGAATGCTCTGTGGATCAACTGGTGGCACCAGTGTGAGCGACTCCACGCTCAGCGTGTCCGTGTTGTCATCTGTGAGTAAGGATATCGTGGGCTGCTGTGCAGGAATCAGGCTGGGAGACAGGTTGGCTGTTTCTATGTCACTGGCTTTTACAGCATTTCTGCTGGACTTTGAAACAGCTGAAAGAGTTTCATCAGTCAACATCGTCTGACTGGAACTGGCTGTCAGAGGCTGCTCTGGAGCTGAAGCATCATCTGAGAAAAGAGAACAACCAAGAACAATCAATATTCAAGTCAGTATGCACATTAAGCCTGACAATACACCATTATTCATCAGTGTTCAAGAATAATTGGGTAGAAAACGCAGTTCTGTGAAGCACTATGCTTACACATCCACATTTTAGTAATTAGAAATAAACAAAAATATTATAAAGGCATAACCTAAAATGCCAGCAGGATTACGTTCAAATTAGGAAAAAGGTAATTATTTACATTTAGTATTAGAGTATGTACCAATATTAGAAATATTCTTTGAGAGAGGAAGTTGAGGGAAAGAAAACCTCTCCAGTATTTAGTATGAACTAAAATGAACCCACTACCCCTTATCAGGAAGATCTTTAGAAATAAAAGAAAAAACTGAAGAACCACTCTACAGCCAGCTTTCCCAAAAGGTGGCCTGTTTCTTACAAAAATTTGGAAGTCATTCTCTCAATTCATCCTCCAGATTCACATTTAAGCAACACCTCAACCACAGAAAGCAGAATTATGGCAGAAGAGGAAGGAGGATCATTTCCTTACTGCAACTGAAAGGTGCTGCAAGAGGCCTGCTTTACACAGCCTTGTGAGTCATGGGCATTTTGTCCTCCTAAGCATGGAGCATCCAACACTCAAAATTGAGAATAAGCATACATGCTACTGAAAACTGATATGCTGCTGCACCTCCTACTTAATGAAAAAACCCTCCAACATTAATAGCTATTTGTGCTGTCCTTTTCCCCTAAAAATCCTAGTGAGCTGTCAAGCAAGCTGTTCATTTGGCTCAGGATGGAGAGGGAATGGACAGGATGAGGTGAATCAGCCTTAGATGATCAAGTATGCCCAGAAAAGTCAGGTTTTTTCTTTTCAGACTGCAATAATAGATGCTATTAAGTAACAGGTATCCAGCTTCAAGACAGAGCAGTTTTAAAGCTTTTGTAAGAAACAGCATGTGTTCAAGTGTACAGGAATCTGCAGAAAAGCTTACAAGGCAATGTAGTGAATAAAGAAGCTAAGAATTAAGTTATGGTTCTAATACACAGTGACCTTAAAAATATTTCCGTTTCAATATGATTCCAATTAGTCCTGGAAAAGAACAGAAAGCATGAACATAAGACAAAGGGAAAAAAAAAAAAGAAAAAAAAAAGGAAAAGCAAAGTGGAGAATGGAATGGGTATCAGTAAGGTAACAGTGGATAACACTAAAATTACTAATGTTCTTTACCTTTCTGGTAAGATAACTCAAACAGTGGTGTATTCTCACTCCAGAAACCATTCACATGTACTTTTTGCTGAACTGGTGACTAAAGCTTCTTGCTTTGATAAAAACAAGATTTATAGATGGTAAAAAAGTCTACTTTTAAATAAAAGAGACATCAGTGGTTATTTTTTAACTACAAGGACAGATTCAAAGTAACCCTACAAATTCTTAATCTTTGTCAAGAAGCTTTAGTGAGGACGTAGCAACTGATAACAGAGGAAGTGATGCAAGAATCACATGGAAAATGAACTGCCAAAACAAGAAATACAGGCTCATTTCTCTGAATTCCAAGCTAAACACTAACATTTCAGTATGCACAGAACAGTGAGTTTCTGCTTTTTGAATCTATACAATCTTAAAATTACATCAAATGTTCTTTGCCAAGATAACTTTTAAATCTTCCTTATAGTATAGCATGAATAGTCACCCAAATTCAGGATTTAGAAACCTGAGGCATTCTGGTAAGTAAAGTATTATCAATCAATGGCATTCTGCTCAGAATGTTGTATACAGCACATTTCTATTTAACTTCTGAATCTGCACTTCATTTCTTATATCATTCCTTCCCTTCTCCCAATAGAATATCAATGTCTTTTCTTAGTATTTGCATTTACTGAAATAATGGAAGACATTATATTCTTTTGTAATGCTGGATGTTTTGGTCCCCAAATCCTTCCAGGTAGGTTCTAAGTTAATGCTCAAGTGACTCCCTTCTTAATGCCACAAACAAAAAGTATTTGGAAAAAGTCTTCATAAAAAAAGTATCTAGAGTTAACAAGTCCAAACTTTCTATACGAAAGTCTCAAAAAATGTTAAGAAGAAAGATAAAAATATCAAAAACTGTAAGCAGAATATGCTGCCCAGTGTTTCAGTGGCAGCATTTGTTGAGAATACAAGATCAGAGCTCTCCTCTGCTTCCCTCCAGCTGTTATTTACCATTGCTAGAAGCCAGTTTCTCTCCTCTCAGGATGTCTTTAGTCACTGCCAGCCTTGCTTCCATCAATATAGCATTGAATTCAGGGAACAGTGGCCAATTGCTGTAACCCATGGTGGCAGTACTGCCAAAATGACCAGAAAGCAAATCCCAACACAAGGAAGGGTGGAGGAGGGAGAGTTCTGAACATTGTCTAGAGCTCACAAGAATGTCTGTCTTTAAGCAGGTACCAAGACAGGTACCAGGCTCTTGCTTCTACAGAGTTTCACCTACCCAGCATGTTTACAGATTAATTTCTCTACTTATTATCTGGAACGTCCCTTTATACTATATATAAAAATACTAACTGGCTTTCAAAGAACCCAAACTCCCAACACCTGGTTGCAGTTTGACTTTGGGATAGAAAGAAAATTTGTAATTTTTTCCTGGATAAAACCACCAGTCCACTGAGCCTGGTGCTCTGCTCTTACATATCAAAAGGTTATTGCCTAATACTAGAAAACAGCATTTCTATTTATCTCTCCCCAGCCTCGATGCATTTGGGCAAGAGTGTTCTGGCACAAAATATAAGCCAAATCTGCAACAAAACCAGGGAGAGTGAAGTCAGTTTCTTAAAATGATTTGGATCTTAATACTGAGCTCTAACAAACAGCCTTCCATACCTCCAAACTTATTGTACTTATTGAAAACAAGGTGTAATTTTGCAAGTTTTGGGGTATTATTAGCTCTCTTTGGATGCAGAGCCTTCAACAGCCTTACATGCTTTTCAGCACTTCTTTAATGCTACAAAGATTATTGTTACAGCAAAAGAACTAAAACACTCAACTTGTTATATTAACTTATGTTAACAAGGGTTATTGTGAAAGAAGTTAGAAAAGAACAGAAAAAGGAAAGAATGAGTATCATCCACAGAGAAGTGTCCTAAGCTGTACAGCAACACACTATGAAAGGATAACAAAAATACAAATTACAAGACATTAGGCAAAAAGTTGCAAATAAATCTATAAAGATGAAAAAGGGTGTTTATAAAATATTAGCAGAGTAAAGTATCTTTATGCCATGACAGTAACAAAAGAAAATAAAATGAGATACAAGTTCAAACAGATTATATAACAAAGGTCATCTGGAGTGTATTTCCATATTTTTTGCATCTGCTCCTTCTCCTCACCTCCTCAGGTAAGGATAATCAAACAGTCCATAAGGTCATCTGCCAGAATCTGATGATCACAGAAATGTTACGCTTGTGCCAACAGAGTCCAGGGACAGTCTTATGCTGAATGCCTGTCCATTTGACCTGTACTATAAAGAGATTTCTTCCTGCTGGCCAAGGACCTGCATTTACTGTCCATTCAGGAGCCTGTGCTTCCCAAATTTCACTACAGCCAGGGCTGCCCTGTGCAAATGAAGACATGGCTGCTTTGAAGCTGGAGGCTTGATAGCACAATTTCCACCTTTGGCACGAGTGCCCAGAGACATGGGAGAAGCTGCAGACAAGGCCTTCAGAAACAGCTCATCATTGCTTCACAGTTCTCCCAAAACAAAACGTAGAAACAAATATGACGCTTTCTTCAGTTTCCTACCTCACTGTCATTGCTGTCAGCATGGAAAGCAAATATGTTCTATTGATTGTTATGGGCTTGTGAAGGCTTATGGAGGAACCTGCCTGAGTGGGTATTGCGGGAGTTTCTGCTGCAGCTGCTGCTGGAAGGCCTAAACCCAGTGTCCACCGTGACTGTCAGCCTCCGACAGACTAAACACCCGCCGGCGTCCTTTCCTGCCAGACCTTACTAGAGGGAAACACAGCCAGAAATCATACAGAGGCTTCAACAATGACACAGGGGAGGGAAACTGGAATGGAGACAAAGGATAAATGTTAGAGCAGCAACAAGAATAAGTGACAAGGACACACCCGTAACTGCTGGTATCTTGAATACAATTTGACACCACACCAAGAGCCTTCTACATTTGGGAAATAATTCTGAAGCTGGAAGTAGTCATTCTTTAGAAATAAATGAGTTTATATGAATTTAATGTTTTGCTTCCTATCTGAAAATGTTCGTAAGTTTGGGCTATGTCTGGCAATACCAACAGAACTCACATCAAGGAGGGCTGGCAGGTATTTTTTTGCATTACATCTACTCACCTGCTTTAGAAAGTCTGAGAGAAGTTATTTACCACAAATTCTGGTGACACAGAATTATTCTCCTTTCCCCTGGCCATGAATTATATGTGGTGCAGTACTGTGCAGGTGACAACACTTCAGACCACTCAGCCCTGCTATTCTGAAACCCAACAGTAGCATTTACATCTGGTTTATGATAAAGCCAAACACAGGGCTTGAAAAGATAACAGCAGTTCAGATGATAATGCTTGGTGCATAGAAAGTTCCTAGAAAAGAAACTTTCTAAGAACAAAAGTACTTCCTCACCTAGTCAGAAAATTACTAGAGCTTCACAGAACAGGAGGTCAAACCACATTTACATTACTGATTATAGAGGGAAGAGACAGAGATGGTTTCAATAGGAAGGCAGTCACTGTTCTTATAAGCTCTCCAAGCTTGATTAATCACCCTCTCCTTGGAATGGAAATTTAATTTTACAGACTGGAATCCAATATGTTCTCTGCAACAAGGGACAGCTCTTATTACTTATTTTAGATCTTTTATCATCAATACCTGCCAGAAGCACAAAATACAGCTTAAGTGGCACAGATCAGTGTCTTGTGAAGTCCTCATTATCTATTGCTCTGATGTAAACATTTTAAGTACTGAAGCCAACTGCTTTTTAAAAGTTAAGACAGCTTAAACAGTAATAAAATACAGCACAGATGACATTAATACATTCATAATTCTGGAAGACTGCTAACTTACAGTAAGAGAGCTTCTATATCTAATCCTTGGCATATATGAAAATAAGCACTTTAAAGAAGTGTATAGTTCCAGCAGGGGTAGCCAAGACATGACTGTATTCTAAGCTCTGAAACTTGATGACTAAAATCTGGCTAACGAGAACATTTCTAGCTTATGCATAGCAACATTTCAAAAGCACATGATAATTAAAAAAAAAAAAAAAAAGTAAATATGAAGAAGAAACCAACCTGATAGCAGCACTCGCAGAACCCGATACTGATTTTTCAGTCTTGCTAAGCATTCTGCTTTCTTTAAGGGATGATTTCTGCTTTTACAATTTTAAAGAACAATAATCTTGTAAAGGGCTAAGCTTAATCCCCAAACACTGCAAATGGGGGAGTTTCCAGCCTTCAAAATATCGGTGCCATAAAGCAGTGTGACAACTACTAGGTGGGATAGCCAATGAACTTGGGAATTATATGAGTTTATTTCACTCATGACAAAGCAACTGATGCAACACTGTGGGACTGTTTGATGCAGGTGAGTGATAAGCAAATTATTTTTACAAAACATTGAACTAACACAACTTTTCCCTGAGACACATTGTTAAAAGCTCTTTTGCTGTTTAATCATCCTCTATGTTGCAACATTTTCTCTTAATTAACATGCAATTTGTCTTTATTTTGTTCTCATCTATCACTGTTTTCTGCAAAAATTGGTGTCTATGTTCCAAATCTTATTTCCTGAAACAACACTGTGAACATTTACAAGTATCATCTCTAATATATCAAACCCTGATGAGTTTAAAACTGTCAACAGACTGTAGCTTAGGACACTATAATCACAAGTTCACAGTATAAAAAGCTGTGTGGTTTAAGATATTGCTCTTAAGGAAGGTAGTTGAGGTAGTTTCATTGAAGTCCAGATAGGCATCTCCCCTTTATCTAGTCTGGCCTTCTTGTCTGAAGTTCCTGAGCAACCCAGGATGCTTTTCATGCTCAACAGCTTCAGCAGGTGCCAGAACAAACAGGGGAGCAGGAAGGAAGGGCAGAGAAGGGCACACACGTGTGTGTGTGTGTGTGTTCAAAATGGAATGGGAAATGAGACAGAGTCAAATGTGACAGATGGCAGCAGCATTCAGGGGCTACCTTGGGACATAAAACAGATTTTGGTAACTGCTTGCTGCTCATCAGAGACTGGTTACTTCCTACTCAAAGAGGAGCTACTTCACATGGAAGTCACTGCTGAGAAGCAGAAGAGGAAAGGCATTTTAGTTTCAAGTGGTCCTCAAGTGGTTAAGCTAAGGGAAAACCACTGCTTTACACAGAAGTGGGTGAATACCAACAATTGTTTCCATATCCCAGCTGAGTGGTCAGTATGACCTGATATAACACAGACTGTGCTCATGGCACTGTCACCTACTTCAGCAGAGTTCTGTTCATGCACAAGCCCACAGAACAGCACCTGCACATGCCAAACAGACCCCCACTTTCATGCTATGTCCCTGGCAAGTTTCCACTACAGATCACAATTACATGTAAGTACTACAAAAGGAAGAATACTCAAACTTGCAGTAAACTGGTCAATCACTTAATGCAGAGACACTGATCCCAAGAATGACACTACTGAACGGACACTGAGTATTGGCAAAAAGTGTCAAAAGAGCTCTGGGCGTTGGGGAAAACCCTTCCTACATTCACATCTCCCAAAAGACCTAGCTCCAGGGATTTCAGAATTCTCACTAGTCTGTAATAAGGACACCTTGAGACACCCTCAGACACTCAGCCACAGGTTTTAAACCACTACTTGTGTTCATTACTGCCTGCAACTACACTAGCAGTTTGGTACAAATCAGGGCAGAAGCATTGAAGAATTATGCACACTTATTTCTTTGGTCTGATTTTAGGAAATTTCTGTGCATTAATGAGATTGTTTAAGAAAGAAATGAAACTATAAGAGATGCTGCAACTATGTACCAAACACACTTTCAACACTAATAGCAACATACTAGTCTGACCTGATCACTGGTCCTTTGAACGGCCACATACATGGCAGGAATTCTAGGTCCTAAAGGTCAGAGCAAATATGGTCCAGCAAAATTCCTAAACCACGTGCATGCCTCAGTACCAACTGTGCATTATCCTACTGCAATAAAATACCTGCTCATGCACATAAAGTCATTGTCTTCCTCTCTGTAACTGCCCTCTGAGGAGAATAGAAGTCATCCCTGCAGCAGGGTAGTGCAAGTTGCTGACTTGGGACTGAAGCAGCTGATGCACATTGTCAGCTTCATTTCCTCTGACTTGGCTGAAGGTGACTGGGCCCAGTGGTAGCACTCAGAACTGGATCCTCACAGCTACATTTGCTACAGCATCACATTAAAAAAAAAAATCAAAGCACACCCAAAGACAGTCTTCCTGGACGACACATGACATTTTGCACACACTTTATGATTAAGTCACAATGAAGGTCAAGGTGGGCAGTTCATGCAACCTAACTGGTAAAGTGCATACTGAAATCAGGCACTCCAAAATACTTTTCCTCTGGTTTTGGTTTGGGTTTTTCCATTATTTTCATCTTCATTTTTTGGGGGGTGAGGAGGGTAGGGAAGAGTTTATGGTTTATTGTTGTTTTTCTTTCTTTTTTTTTTGGAAATCAATGAGCAGCTTCCTGTCACCAAGCTTTTTAAAATGCAGAAAAAACAGATTTTTTTGTTACATAAATGCCAACACACTGTGTAAGTAGACTGCAATTTTGTGAACTACAGTCTGTGATGATACTTCAATAATTCACTATCTTTTTATACTTGATGAGTAATTACATGTTCTGGATCTATGCATTTTTTCATAGAAGCCAGATTATGTGTGCTTGAAAGACCTGAGTCTGAAACAAAGCATAGTCTTGCTTGATATTTTTGTGAACTAGCTTGAATTGCTTACATCTACAGAAATATAGATCCTTTATTTTCATTTTCTGTACCAGAGTTTTCTCTCAGCCACTCTTGGTAAGAATCTGTAGCTGCATTTCTCTTCTTGACCACAGAGGATTCAAATACAGCAAAGGACACTGTACATGAGACTTTTTATACTGCTAAAGAGAAATATGTCATCACATTCATGTTTTCTTGTAGTGTCAATCCAGCCTGAGTGTTCTGGCAAATGACAGCACTTCTCTGTGCAATGACTACCTATTATCTGGGCCATGAAGAGACTGGATAACAGCAATCACTTGCCAGTAGAGAAAATAAAATTTTGAATAGATGGTATATAAAAAAACACTCCAAATTTTATTCTGAAATTTCACATATTGCAGGACTATTTTGACTATATGTTAGTCTCTCAAGGTAATAGATGCTTTTTAATCTAGAGTCTGGGTGCTAGAATATTTGCTGTTCCTTAACCTCATCAACATCCTTTCATTACCTTTCCAGTAGTACTTCTTGCAGGGAGACTCACTTCAAACATATAATGCACATTGATCTGCTGACACTGTTCAGTGAGACCTAAAAACACTCAATACCTAACAAAGTTGAGTAATTTCCTGTAGGACTGCAAAAAATTTTAGCTATAGATGGGCCTTCCAAATAAAGGCAAAATGGCATTTCTTAGAAGGGGTAGCCAGAACAACCCTCTCAAGGAATGATCAACATTGGAAGTGACCATTAAAATGAGGGCTTGCTTGAAAAGGAGTTGAGAATCAAGTTACCTCTATTGTTTTATAATCCAAATGAGGTAGAGTAAGTTACTTCCAGCATGAAAGCATTTCAGGATGCACTCTTTGGGACTTCCTTGTCTAGTCTCCAGCCTGAAGCTTTGCCTCACACAATTTGCACTCAGAATAGACACCATAACAAGTTCTCTACAAATACTACATAAAAAGGAGGAATAATGCAACAAGAAGTTCCAGTTTAAGCATACCCACTAAAAATACTGACCAATGCAAACACATGCAACCTACATTTGTGAAAGTTACACTATCAGTCTATTTATACTGCAGCCTCTTCTGCAACAATGAAACCACCTCCTGAAATGTGGTGGTCTTCAGCCACAAAAGTGTTATTGCAAAAACTTTACACATTAACATCCAAAATAATTATTATTTTCAAACATTTCATATTTGGCCCATTGTTACAAACTAACCTGAGGATCAGATAAACACACAAAAGAAAATGTCACTCAGTTTAAAAAAAGATGCTTCATGTGGAAATCAACTTATCCACTATGGTGGAAGGCTACAAGTCGACATTACAGATTTATTCAAAGCAATACTTCAGTTAAAACAAACCACCGACAAAAAAAACCCCCTCAACATTCTAAACTGTTTGTGCTAGGAGAGCAGTCAGACAAGCAGGACATTATTGCACCAGTACTTGAAGTCTCTACTGAAAAAGCCAAGTATTTGGAGTTCCAGAAAGCTGAAGAGATCACTGCAATTTATACCACAATTTACTTTTAATTGGCTTAGTCAATTAAGTGATCTAAAACCATAAAGCCCTACTCTTTTAATCCAATAACACAGTAACTTAATTTTACAATGAACTGCTCTGTATCCCTTAGTGCCTAGGCTGAAGGTGGTGAGTGAATACCTGCTGGGCTCTGAGCAGCAGAAGGAGTGGATGTCGAGCTTGCAGTCACTGAATCACAGCGCCCTGTACTGCCACTGCCACTGGAAGGGGATGGTGACGAGAGTGGGGATGGATTGTGCTGATTTATGCACTGGGCTACAGCAAAGCCTGCAAAACAGGACAGGGAAGTTTACAAGTTAATTATCTTGAAAGAGTTAAGCTGTTGAACAAATTGGGAAAGGGTAAAAGCAAATCTGTATCAAGGTGAAGCCAACCTCATGTAGTGACCCAGAGGATGTGCCCTCTCCCACCTTCATCCTGGAAACCAAAGAGTCTGAATGTACCTTTACTGAAAACAGGCTACAACTGCTGATCAGCGAATAAGCAAAGAGAGTTTAAGGGATTCAAAGCATTTTAAAATTTAGAGATTCCACAAACAGTCAAAACACATCAAAACTCTTGATATAGTCAACATATTCACAGGCCACAGACCTTAACATGATAAGGAAAATAATTAAGTCAAAAGTGAACAAAAAAACCTCTTGGATAGAAGACCTACATTTTTTTACTAGACATAACTTCAGAAAATTTTAATCAATCACGTCAAATGCTGGAATCGAATTTCATCTAGCCTCTCACAAACTAAATTTTTTCCAGTCTGAAGACTGGAAAGGTCTATACAGTGTCTGACAACACTTAGATGAGTCATCTTCTGGCTTCTAGTGTAATACTTCCTCAATCTCTCTGCAGTGTAGCATCCTTTTCTTTCCTAACCACCTTGCATTCATTCCTTTCTCCTTCTGTAAGTACACACCTATAGTCACTTCTTCAAGTTTTGATAGCAAGCAGCTTTTCAGAAGTTGATGCACTTCTTACAGCAAAAATAGTGTCTTCACCATGGGCTGTAGGTCAGGTGAGGTACACCCCTTTTCTGCTTCTGCAGCTCTCCTCCTTCCCTCCCATGGGAAAATACTAATGCAGAAGTTTTTTTGGCAGTCCTGTGAATTACTGAAAGTAGCCACAATGTGGATTATAAAACCCCTGACAATACTCTAGTTGCTACCTTCACTGAACAGTCAACACTGAAAGGGAAAGTATCTGACAATCAAGTAAGATTGAAAATGCACCACACAGTTCTTTATTCTTTTACATAGGGACTCTCCCATGGCACTGGATGGATAATTCACTCAGACAATCTCCTATATGGGGAAGGTGCTGGTGCCATACAGGACGCAGCCACCCAAAACTCAGTTTAAATGGACATGTTACAAGAAGCTCTGAAAGCTTTGAAACATAGATATGCCATGTCAGGAAAATGCTGTTAGCAGCAACACACTGACAGGCTGTGCTACAAGCGAAAACAACACAGTGACGAGAGCACAGAAGAAAGCTCACAAACATCTGTCCTGTTAATAATCTGACTTGATCTGCAGTCCCACCTCCTACCTTCTACCTCCCACACTTATTCAAGAACTAGACTCAAAACCACTTGCAGAAACACAATGCATAGTTTTAGATAGGTATTGAAATGTCACTTTTACCAAGTTAAATTACAATTCATTATGCTCAAGATTAACTTGAAAGAACTAAATCACCACCAAGGCAGGAGAGATCTCTTTCAATGAAAAACAAAATAGTTGGTAAGGAGCTAATTACCCTATAAATGTAAATAAATCCATGCATTTTATTTCAGAAACCAAACTGATCAATCTTCTACAATCTTTTAGGCAAGTTAATCTGAGGTTACACACAGTGACGCCTGACAGTCTGCAAAAAGTTAACCACAAACTGAACCACCTCAAACTGAAAGACTTCCACATGTATCACTGGCCCTGAGTGCTATAGATTTAATCACAGAAAATGTACATTAGATTTTTCATACACAGTTCATAGTTTAAAATACCAGTTAGGATGGGGAAACAAGGAAAAACCAGTGGACTTGCGACCACAGAAGTGAGGCAAAGCCAACTGTTAATGTGAATGAAATTAAGAACAGTTCCTAAAGCCACTGGCACAGAAAAGCTTATATCAAGATATTCAGCTTCCCTTACAGTGCTGGTAAAAGTCGCACCCATCCGAAGCATTCTATATCCACAAAGTTGGCACTTCAAGGGAGAAGAAACCTTCCACCCTCACCAGAACAGCAGAAATCAGTGAACAAGGTCTCCCATGACTGTCACAGGGAAAGCTGGCCTGATTTAGCAGGATTGCCAGCCCAAAGCTCCTGCAAAACAGCACTCACGGATTCATGTCCTTGCACAGGAGCATCTGCTTCAAAATGACCTCAACGTATTTTCTCTCTCCAAACAACTGCAAAGGAAGAATTTTAAGTGTGCTAACAGAAGCTAATTTAGGTTGGAGGAAAAGATAAGCCTAAATAATTCAAAATACTGTAACTGGGAAACTACTGACCAAGAAAAAAAAAATTCTCATCAGGAAACTCCTACAGGAAATACCTGCAAAGAAAAAGTGAGTGGAACTAATTATAACTACAGGAAGCAAAATAACAGTTAGGAGGTTCATCTGATGATGACAGGAATATTAGTTCGTACTACACAAAGGGTTCCAAATCTATGGATGATTTTCCTTCAGACTTTAAAATGAAGATGGTTATAGCTTACTTGCTATGCTAATGTTAACAAGTTTTGCCTCCTCCTTTTTTCCTCTCAAAACCTTATTATCATCTACTAAGATATTAACAATGGATAAAATAGTAAGAGAAATCTATTGATTCCTTTTGCTTTTCAAAATAAATTTACTTAGTAGGAAAGCAACCACACTTGTTAAAATATTTAGATGTACCTTTTGCTGGAAATCGTTAACATTTCCCTTAAGACACGCTGGGCATATAAATCTCAGAATAGAGCTGATACTTGAAACTAGTTCTTGAGTTTGCTTGAAGGAGAAGTCATTATTTATTTACTTTCAGTAGAAAACCTTTGTTCACAGGGCCCTTACCAAATCTGCTGGTTTCTTTGAAAACAGTGTTCTTTATTTACACAGATGGCTTCAGAAGTACATACATTCATACATAGCTAACATAAGAGATGGTGAATAGTCCAGCCAGCTACACTATCCCTAAAATGCTCTAACATTCTAGCAAAGGCCAGTAACTTAAAATAGACCTTGGAGTGTACTCATAGCCATGACTTCATGAGGACAAAATTGATCAAGTGATTTTGCTTACGTTGTTCTCTGCTGAGAACTGTCCAGTCCAGCAGGAGATAATCACAGCAGGTCCCTGCACTTTTCATTGTGTTCAGGGGGATGTTCTGAAGCATTGCCTGTGGTATTCCCATCACCCTCCACTTGTCCTGCACAAAATCCAGCTTTAAGCTATAACAATCCTCACCCTCTTTCTCCCAGGCACCAAGATTTTAACTTTGCACTGTGGAACAATGAATGAAAATGAAGCCCAGTTTGACAACAATAAGGGAACACAGAAGGTAACTGCAGCTCTCTAGTGACATATGCAGAGCTTTATGTAGGCACTATGAGAGAAACTGAACCAACTGCAATGAGTGTTCTCGAAAATTCTAAATTCATTGACAACAGGAATTAGGGAACTGATTCAATAGCTGTATCAAAGTTCACAGACTGAAACTTGCAGGAGGAATGAAAACATTTACATGATAGTTAATTTTTAAAAAACCATGCTGGATGTACAGCACTGACAGCCAACACGGTCCTAATACAAAATACTACTTAATTAGTCTTCCAAAAATGTTGCCAGAAAAACAAGTCTGCTTTTAATCTGCAAAGGACATCATCACCAAGGGAAAGGGAAAGCACAGTTTGATTTTTGAAAGTACAACCAAACGAACTGACTGTGCGAGCTCTGCAGAACTCAAACACCAGCTGGAGCTGTAGCAGTAAGAAATGAATACATGACACCAATAATTTAAATGCAACTTGTTCAGTAATTTTTTCAAAGCCACAAAATTCTCCCCTTGAAGTAAACATCATTGCAAGCCTGATTAAGAGATAAGCACAAACAGATTCCTATAAAAATAATTAGGAACAAGGAAACCTTATTCATTCCTCAGCAAAGGTAAGATAACAAACCCACATTTGATACTGGTTTTGTAATCAGATGTAAAAGCAGGATATTAATCCATTTTTATTATATTATTACCCGTCATAAAATGCATTTCAAAGATGCTGTATTTGAAATACTTCAAGTTCCGTGCCTCATTTCTTATACTTTGTATCAAATAAAAGCTTCAAAACACTCTTCCCTCTGGATCTGCAAGTGGAAGTCTACATTTCTGGATTCAAATAAAGTATGTGGTTGCTTGAACAAATTACTACGTTGTATCATCCCCAATATTACCCTTCAAATTAGTAGATGAAGTCATTAGTTAGGAACACAAGTGCACTCTCCTTAGAGAAAGCTGAAGCAGTAACTCTGGACTCTTTATAACCACGCCTTTTCTGTGGAAGTCAGATCAATTAAGGAAAACACTCCCCTCACACAACATACACTTGTCTTTGAAACACCTGACTGACAATACCTATGGTTTTATAATTTCTGTTCCCCAGCCAGAACTCAGGTAACTGAGCTCCAATTTAGTCTTAAAGCATAAAACATCTGCATTCTAAGTAATTTGAATTCTGTGCATTTGAATTCTGAATCACATTTAAAGAGAAATGCTGAGTTCTGTGAAATGACTGGCAGCAAGTGGTAATGAAATCTTTTGTGTAGTACAGCACAATTAAGTACTTTCAAGCAGAATGAGATTTCCCTTTAAAATGACTCAACCCAAAAGGAAAAATGTCACCATCTGGAAAAGAATTTCTGCAGAGAAGTCAATTTGTGAAACAGACAATAAGGAGATAAAAAAAGCAAAGAGCTCATTGATTTAGACTCATTCCTTTAATCCCAGTTCCAAGCTAATGTTTTAGGAGGAGCTGTGGCCCTTTTCTGTCTTGCTCACTCTGAGGGAAATGAGGCAGTGCATAGCATTTTTCACAATCCAGCATGAAAACATTCATAACCAAATTAAAGGAGGAAATATTCACAACTGACTGGGATTGGTTTAGAATCTAAATAGGAGGTGCTGGGCTGCAGCTCCAGAGCTGTGTCCAAAAACCCTAACTTCGGCTGAAGACTGAACAGGAAGATCCAGATGTGTTGCATAAATACTGAGTATGCAAAGTATGATTTAAACTAACTTGATTTGTAAGGAAGGCAAGGTATTAAGACATCTGGGGAAACTGCCATGGAAGTATTGCTCACAACATACCCAGAATACACACCCAGGTATTACTTGTTTCTCTCAGAGTAACTTTTGCCATAAGCCTCATCCTGGAGTTGTGTGCTCAGGAACACATCACAATAAGCTTTTCACTGATTGTACAAGTTACAGTACAGTTTCTGCAGATAGAAATCACAAAGCAAGAACTGCTTGTTAATGAATGCTAATCTTACCTGGGACTTTGTCAACAGATGCAAAGACAGAGCGCTGCACTGTCGGGTCACTGCTCCCACGCCGGGACTGGTCATAGAATCTAAATGGGAGGTGCTGGGCTGCAGCTCCAGAGCTGTGTCCAAAACCCATAACTTCAGTTGAAGGCTGAACAGGAAGATCCAGGAGAGCTATGTTTAATCACAATTGATAGTTTTTGTTACTCAAATACATAAAAGGAAAAAGAGGTGGCAAGAAAATTGATAGTTTGCTCAGGACCTAAGACTAAACCAGATTTTAACATAACTTGCTTTCATTTGCCTCTTAAGTATGGTTACAAATGCACTGACAGAGTCAGTGCTTCTGGCAACCTTTTCTACATTGCTGTCCACACCACATTCACACTAGGGAAACCTCAAAATACAGTGGAGAAGAAAAAAAAACCCCAGGATTACAGGAAGCCCCTTGCACTAAAAAACCATAGGAGTTATTAACAATAAAAAACCCTGCAGAAATAAAATAATTCATTAGTTACAAGGGAACACTGCAGAAAGCCAGTTAAAGAGACAATGGGCTTTAAAATGGAAAAGAAATGCCTTTGCATTACATTCAACCTAAAATTTTTAATATCAAGTAGATTGTAATATCCTCAAACTTGCTTTCAATTTTTTTACATGAAGCAAGGCATAAAAGCATGACATATCCACTTTATAAGCTCAAAGTTATAGATGAAACTAAATCTATTCCTTGGAAACTCAGCCCTGGAATAGAGCTTTCTGTGGCCCACCACTCCTCAGTGTGCCTCAGCCTTACATTGCAGAGTGACTTGCAAGGACAGCCAATTCTTGTCTCCCAGCGCCATTTCAGGACAAGCACTCACCTGCTATTCTCTGCATTTTGGTGCGCCGAGCCTGGATCCGCCCTTTGGCCAGGCGCTGCTTGGCGATGATGCAGCGAATGTGATCCGCAAAAATAAACGTGGCCTGGAGGATGGGGAAGGGCTTCGAGTGAGGGCTGGAGGCAGGCTTGTGAATGATTATGTTCAGGGCTCTGCTGTCATCCTCTACTCCAGTCACCTGCATATCCTAAACAGAAGCAGAATGCAAATAGTTAAAGAAAAAGTAAAGAAAAGTTAAAGAAAAAGCTTTTCTAAAATTACAGGTTAAATATTAATATTGACAGAAAATACTATGAGAAAGTAAGTTCCATTAAAGCTCTTACTAAGAGTTTCTGTGTCAAAAAATCCAACAAAATAAAATCAAACCAGACTCTGCAAGTTGTACAACTTGGATTTACTTCTTCAGAAATCAGTATTCATAGAGATTGAGTTATCTGAGCACAGCAAATTTTCAGGGAATACAAACAGCAATGGTTAAGGCAAGGAGACAAATGAGAAAAACTTTCTTAGATAAGCATAGATCATTTTGAAATTACAACCTGCCACCTTTTCTACCTGTGCAGGAAAATCAGAACTCTGAGTTCATGAATGTGTTACTTTCAGTAAAGTGTTTGGAACACAATCCTAACCAAATGTCACTTCAGTGCTCAAATGAGCTCAGTCCAACATATGTTAGGGAAGTTACCCCATCTGCAATTGTGTCTCTAGCTACCTACGTAAGCTTCTTCAGAAAATCAGAATTGTTTTAAAAGGCAGAAAAAAGACAAAAGAAACAAGGAAGCATGGTACAGAGCTTAAATATATAAGCTAATACTAGTATTACTATTTATCCCACATAAAATATAGATTTTCAGCTCGGAAAAGCTGGCCACCCAAACTACAACTTCCCTTACCTGCAGGAGGCCTGCAAACTTAACTACTCCCCATCCGAGTCTGGCAACATCTGGTTCAACCAAACTCATCTGATAAATATCAACAGCCAGGAATCTTTGAACTTGACCCCCGTCCTTTGTTACGACTGTGCAAGCAATCAGATCACTGTTATCTAAAGGAAGGAAGGAAAAAGATTACATGACACTGAAGTTGAGGATTCTGGGGTGTGGGTATTTTACATAACAGAAAATGTTAACATATAAAATTATAACAATCTGGACAACACATGCTTAAAGCTTCTGTTCACATTATTAACAGATAATTTAACTTCCCTATCATAGTTACATAGAAAGGGCAAGAGAGATTTTAACAACAGTGGTTCGCACATACAAGTTAAATATAAGATGGGTACTATATACACCTTGCTTTCTGTTAACACTTTCATTATCTTTCAGAAAAAAGCACCCTTCATTTCAGGGGTGAAATTGCAACAGTGCTGATTTCTCTCGCTATGTGAAGTCTCAAGAAGTCTTGTGAAAAAGCACAGCCAGACCCAACACCACTGCAGGCCATTACTTCTACCTTGTTATAAACTTTGTCTCCTGACACAAGCTACCTTTGTACAGGTCTGAAACCTATGCTGGCTCTTGCACACACTTCAATTTCAAGATTATTTGGACTCTCCAGGTAAATTGTAGTAGTGTTTTGACAACATTTGTTAAATGAGGTGACATTTTTTTCCTTTATCAATATATTTCATTGACTCATATTGAACAAACATACCCTCTCTTACTCCAGAAACCCCTCCAACAAACCCCAAAATACATTCTCTGCCATTTCCTCACTGCCCCATTCCAGCTGACACCCATTATTCATGAAAAGGGACTAAATCACCCTCTTTACACCACCTGAAATCTACCAAGCAGCCCTTAACCCGGCAGTGCCAACCCATAGCACAGCTCTGCTAACTACTAAGAGTTGCTTTTCCCCTTGCTTCATACTGATACTCTCATGCATATATTTGATGCACACAGGTCTTTTCCTCTCTCTCATCTAGTACAACTTACAGCAAGTAAAATATGGCAAAGTAAATAGAACTTATTTACTCATCTGAACATCACAACAAGCATTTAACACCATTTTTCATGTGAGAAACACTTGCAGGATAAACTACAAGTGAAGTGTACAGCTCTTCAGAGTGGCAGGTCATACAACTAGAGACAACAGCCATAATTATGGTCAGGAGGTGGAAGAAATTCTTTGGAGCAGGTTACCCAGAGATGTTGTGGAATTTACATCACCAAAGGTTTTCAAGCTTCAAAAATCAGACCAACTTCCTCTTCCCCACAACAAACCCCCACAACACAAGTGAGAGATCCTTTCCAACTAACATTTCTAGGAACCTACCAATTACCCTTTACCAGCAGGATCCATTCAAAATTACTGGGTGGTAGGAAAGAAAGGCATGAAATATAGAACCCTAACAAAATTAAGAGGATAATTAATGCTAACCAGTGTGAATTTACTGTCAGCTTTTGAAATTTGAGAAAACAAGTTTAATCAATAAATGCAATACATACAGGACATGATTCAGTTAACATGAGGATTGATTGCTATTACCTTCTCGCAGCCCTGGAAGGCTCAAGAAATCCATAAAGGATTGGCAAATATTACTGTAAAAAGCTGTGGAGGATCTGTTCCTGTTTAGAGAAGCTGCTGAGACACCAGGCAGAACTGGATATTTCTTATTTTGGTATGCTTTATTTCTTGCCTCTTTTACTCTTTAACCAAATTAATCCATCAACATAGTTATTTCAGTTGACTTGAATTCCTGGAGCAGCCCTGTTCTTCTCAAGGCACGAAGTGCTTGGATTAGGACTCCTTCAAACAGGATATGTCAGGCTGATGAGTTTTTTGGGAGATTCTCAATTAACAGGCCACAACACCAAATAGAGTTGAGGAGTTCTCAAATAGTAGTTTTTGACCAGTACTTACAAAGTTTTAAGTGCAACAGCAAGCAGGTTAAAATACTTACTGTACAAATTCAGCTGCCTAAGTACAAAAACACACTACTTCAGGAACTCAAAGGGCAGAATGCCTTCCAGAACAGAAAGTTTTTATTTTAGACCTGACAACACCTTGAAGCAAAGCATTACTGTAAAGGTCTTTAAAAGAACAGAAAGGAAAGTCACTCATTTACTAGGCAACTATTATAGGAATCCTTTGAGCCCATACAACTGAATGTAGTCATTTACATGACTGTTTCTAGTTCACAGCTGCTGAAGAGTCATAAACTGTCATCCTTGATGACAAAACAGAAGAGAAAGTGTGGTTAAACACATTTTCAGTGGACTGATAGAAGAATACTTACAGCTATGCTATAAAACAGCTAGAGATACACAACCACACTCAGGTGAAAATATCAAGCCCAGTAAACTTCAGACTATTCAATTTTGGTCTGATTACAATGAACCACAGGCTGAATGGCTTCCTGGTGTGAACTGCTGCAGAGAACTGGAGTGCCTCTTCTGAGAATAACAGCAATGGCTAATTTCACCTCATGCAAAATGAAGCTTGTAAACAGTTTGGACACTACACCTCAATTACATAGATCCAAGACTTCTGTGGACTTTCTCCAAGAAAAATCCAAGTTTTAGGAAATACAGCCAAGGAAGGAGAGTTCATAGACCTCAGCTGCTTGCAGTGTTGAAGATGTAAATTCAGCAAAAATAGTTGCCTGTGTTTATAAAAATATTTGCCTGAAAAGACTGTATTGTAAGAAATCTTTATGAATATAACAGCTACTCAATATGGTCTAAATGCACCTGATCTGCCTTGGGGCTTGATCTTTAATGATTTTATAATTTCCAGTCATCCCAATTCCAGAAATCATCTGCAGACATTAAAAGCTCTTACAGAAAACTTTTAGCCCTTTGTACACACAGCTGGCAGCCCAAGATAAGCATTAGGCTGGAGATAGTGAATGCAGCACCTCCCACTTCAAAGGAAGAACTCTTCCCAACAGGCAGCCCTTCTGGGATGATATTCTGCTTTACTAAGAAAGCAACCAGTCATGAATCCACCTTGTTCCCATGAAGTATGTTTAGTTGAAGTTAGAGGATGTGTCCCTGGTCATACACCTGCACCACATTTTGGGCTACTCTCTTTGCCACAAATATGACAAATTGTCCTGGATGCCCTTTTTAGCTGACCCTGGTTTGAGCAGGAGGGTTAGACTAGATGATCTAATGAAGTTCCTTACAACCTCAATTATTCCATCATAAACTTCTCTCAAATCTTTTTTAAAAAATGTTGACCATAATGGCCTTTTAAAGCCTGCTCACTCTGTCTGCCAAGCAGGCAAAGAAACTTAACTATAATGTTAGTCTTTTTTCTGTTTCAGCAAAGAAATAACAGCTGTAAATGTATCCTCATTTACCTCTTGGCCATGGCATTTAAAACATTAAACTAACAGAATCCTGTTATCACCTGAAACCAAGCCCTGAGGCTGTTGAGCTGCCTGTGACTTTACACAGTGAGCTGCTAAACAAGACTGAAAACACCTCCAGCCTCACAGGCAGTCTAAGTTAAACAGTTATCACAAAATACATAATTGCTTCAAAACTATTTACAGTGGAAAAACACTGCAAAGTAACAGTAGCTGTAATTCTGGTGACAGCATATCCAGCAGGATGGAATGAACCTTCTGTGGAATGACCTGACTCTCTATTTATACATTCCTGTATACTGGTGGCAACCTTGTAACTACACCTAAAGGTTTGCATTCAACACATGCTCATCAAAATATTAAAAATGCTTCTTACAAGAAACTTGAATCTCCCTCATCAAGCTCACATAAAACACCATCATTACATTCAGGCAAAAGGAAAAAAGGAGCTATTTTTATACAGTTTTGTGGGATTTTTCCAAATCAAAACAGTAGCTGAAACCATTACTGGATCATGTTAACCTTTACTCCCCTCTTGAAACCAATTGTATACAAACAAGCATAAACACTGAAGGCATCTTAATGTTCCCAAGAATTTTAAAAGCCTTGTATTAATAGAGATTGAGGAAAATTTGTTAAATCAACAACACCTCCAAAGTGATATTAAAAAAGCACGCAAATGTAATTTTTTGGGTCATGCTTCGCCCACTGCAAAGTTTCCTCCCAAGGTCTGGCACCTATGCAATCCTGTGCATCCTATGTGCTTTATGCCAAAATGCTGATATTCTGCTGTCTCTCCTGTTTGGGCAGATTCAAAAAATACATTTTTATGCTACAACACACAGTAGAACCTTAACACTGTGCTACTTCAATTCAGGCAGTTTAAGTAAGAATAGCAGTTCAAGCAGTTTAGGAGAAAAGTATTTATTAATTAATAATTATTTATTTTTGTAATTTTTGTATCAGACTGTTTAGGAAATTGAGGGGCTACTTACTCAAATCCAGAACATCATCTGCCTTTATCAGATCTCCCTCCCTCGTGAGTGGTAACTGAGTTTCCAGCTCACCTTGCAAGTGCAGTGACAGTGAACGGAGCATAAAGAAAACTCTGATTGCCTTGAGAAATTAAAGAAAATATTATCAGAATATTTTTACACCCAATACTACATATTTTAACAGAATCTTACAAACATATACTGGCTTTTACAATTCCCAAGTTTGCTATCCTATAGTAAATATTTTTAATACATTTAAAATTGAAATGAAAATTTTAATACCTTTTACATTGAAAAAGTAGAATGTAATTTCCTACTTAGTTAAAAAAAGACATTAAAGAAGCTGAAACATGTCATTTATTTTCAGTGAAGTAGAAGCAGCAGAGCTTTTGTCTCACTGACACACAATGTGACTGACAGGGAAACAACTACAGGAGCTGTTTAAGCAAAATCAATCTTGGAATATTTTTATTTAATCATTACTTTAAGACTGATTGTATTTGCAATACTTCTATGCTACAGACACCTACACAACAAACCTTCAGAGACTCTCACATTTTTGAACTCAAAAAAGTAATAACTTTTCTGGCCAAGTCTGGCTAACATGTCTACAAGTTAAGAGAGAAACAGAGATTTCTGCATTTTAATTTGCTGTTCTCACTAAAACTAGCCACATGTAATGTAACTTTCTTGGAGAACTTAATTTATATTCTCAGAAGGTCTTCATCAGGGCAAAGCATTCTGAAAGCTGCAACAGTCCCAAGAAACTTTCAACAGCTGCTCTGTGAAATGAATATGCTAGTTTTGATTTACAAATTCATGACATATGGTATGCAAAGACCCAAAGTGTCAAAGAACAATCATTTTATTAGCCACATTTTGAAAGGCACCATTTATAATCTTCTTTCCCTACAAGAATTGCATTTTCAGTACAGCAAATGAAAAATCATTTTTTATTACTTCCGGTGTTCTGCTTTTTAAGAGTTTCCTACACAGTAATTCTGTGGTGTACTGTAAATTAACTGCTGCTTTACAGTAACAGCATTGAATTCATGAACAGCTGCAGTGCCCAGAAACTCCCAGATTGCAGGAAGTATCAGGAAAAACAAATCTAAAGTGCTTTAAGGGAAAACCCTTCACTCCTCTATTTTTAAAATCAACAGAACAGTGGCTCCTGTGAAGCAGAACTGTGAGTGTTTGGCCAGCTCTCTACTGGCAGTGCTTCCAGGAATTTCTGGCAGAACAGGGATGAAGAGAGGGAAGCCATGTATCAGGTTCTTCCATGAAATGGAAGACCCCAAAGCAAAGGACATCAAGGGTATCTAAGAAAAATATGATAACAATACTATTTAATTCATGAGAAGAGAGTCACTTTAGAATGAGAGATGATCACTCTCATTTAGGCAGACTGCCTTCTAATGTATTGTGGATTTACTGAAATTATACAGGATTACTATAAAGCAGTTTTCCTACCAAGCGCTTCAAGACGAGTTCACAGTATTTGGTTTAATATTTGCCAAATTCAAGAACAGGAAAATCTTGGCATTTTTGGTAACCCAAAAGTTAAACCCAACAAGGTTTTTGTTTGGCTTTGGTTTTTTTTTTTTTTAATTTGGAGGGCAACCATCACTCAGCTTTCACTTATCTTCCCCCTCAAACCTCTTCCTCCTAGACTGCATTAATTTTTATCACATTCATTTCCTATAAAGCTAATGACACTCCTCTCCAAACTTGTAATCACATTTAGTGCAGAACAAAGTACAGGAGTAGAAAATAAAATTAGAACTTCAGCCTTTGAAAAAAAAAAAAACAAACCATGAACAAGAACATCAGATGAAATGGGAACTGCGCTGTGCTTCCTACAACACTGACAGCCCTCAGTTTGTTACCAGTATCAATATATTGTGCCTAACACATTTCATCAGACCTCAACAAAACAACAGAAAAGTTCTGTGGCCTAGAAGTTTTTCAGGTGACTTTTAGTTTTTTTGGTTAACTTGGAACAAATACATATTTCTACCTACATTAAAGTATTATGCACTATGATGCTGATTTCCTCATTTGCATGTTCTGTGTGTGAAGAAACAGCAATTTGCAGAGAAACCTACCACCATCTTACTACATTCCCACGAAAAAGTGTTCTTAGTACTTCAAAAACTTCTCACAAAGTGAGATTTTTGAGAGCTTCTCCTAAAGTTGTTAAAGAGGAGAAGAGCTGCCACTTACAGGGACTTTCTACAGCAAGGAAATAAGTTCCTAACAGTTAAGAACTCATAATATAACCGAAGCTCACTTGCTAGTGAAATAAAACTTGGAAACTTTTCTGAATCATGTCAGAGCATGCTCAGAATCAAATCTTTTTCCATTTGAAACCATCCTTAGAACCTCAGCAGGCTGAGTAGCAGCAGCAAAGTCACAAGGTATACCTGAGTCCAGCATTTTGTCATGGCAGCTCAGCCGGGGAGAGGCAGCCTGGCTGCAAGGAAGCAGCTCAGGAAATGAGGAGATACTAAACCCTGAGTGCAATGGACTGGGGAAGGAGCACCAACAAGGAATCATTCTGGGAATTCTTGCTCATGTAGATCCTTTCATCCCAAAGGATCTACAGGAATATTTGTATTGATTTTTTTATCTCCACCAACAGAAGTTAAGCTATTCCTTACTTAGTACACGAAAATCCTGGAATAGTAATTTCCCACTAATGTGCATTTCTAAGTATCTTTCTGTTGAATGCCACAGAGAGAATTTCAGGAAGCATTTCTGCTTTCTAAGAATAATACTTTTCAAAATAATTCACTGTATTCTATCTAACTTGCTGTGATAACAAAAGCTGTGTGGCTTATAAGCAATGAAAACAAACCTTTTCAGAAGATTCCTGGAAATACTTTTTTTTTTTTTTTCTTCAAGAGTACTTGAATGTACTTAAGCAATACAATTATATAAATGCAAAGAAACTTAGAGAACAGCACTTCCCAAATAATGATTCTGTGCAGTAACATATCTCTTAGATTTACTGACAGTGCAAGGTTTCCGGGACACACCCAGATAAGGGCCAAGAACTGATTAACCAAGAATGGAAATAAGGATGTTGTCACTCAGGTAAATATCACCTCTAGAGATTGTGTCAATCACAAAAATAGATACTTTGTTGGTTCTCTCTTCGTTCTCAAATCTCCATCACCAATTATCTTGGCAAGATGAATGCTCATGTAAGATTAAATTTTTTGCTATGTCTAGAAATATGAGCAATACAAAACTAGTCAGCCTTCCATGGAGATTCTTACTACAGGAATATAATTGAGATAGCAGATCACAAAAGAAGCTGACAATATACTGAGTATCATCAAAATGCCTTTCTTTGTAGCTTTCTGTATGGTCTGAAAACTTAAACCCCAGTGCAAGAACACACTGCATTGACTAGACACAAGAAATCAGAGAGAAAACTTCTCCACTGGGGCAGGTAATTATGATATATACTCCACACAGATCTGTCTTCAGCAAGCTTTTAGGATTTTATGGATGAAGCTTCCAATCAAGTATTTTTCAAAGAAAAGTATTTGTATTCCTAGAATTGCTCAATGATTTTGGCATCATTTTGTCATGAGCAGATATAAGAGAAACAGTCTTACTCACTCTTCGTGTTCTTTCCACATCTCCACAAGGCAACCTTTTCACAAAATCAATCCCGGTCAGAGGTGTCCCCGTTGGGGGTAGCAAGATTGAGGCATCCATCATCAAGTATTCTACATTCATAGGTTTCATCTACAAGAATATTTTAGCACTGGTTAGTATACAGAACAATAAGCATTTGCCTCTAGTTTCAAATACAACTCATTGGTGTGTATTTTAAAATTTTGAGAATTTTTAATACCATGTCTTATTTCCTTAAATATGGAAATTCCTTACCTGCAATCTTTCATTTACTACATGCAACTTCTCATTGTTCCCAGACACACTGCCAAAGTTTTCATTCAATAAAACACAGGAAAAACACCAGAAGATTACAGAAAAGCTATTTCCCAAATACTAAAAACCAAATTCTGCCAGGTTTGACTTTAAGTTTTGACTTGAATTTGTGGTTACTTCAATCACAAGGAAGTTTCTTGTAACTTTTTCTCTCCAAAAAGAACTTTCTCAAAAGAGAGAATATGCTGAGCTTTAGGGAAAAACAATAAACCCAGTGTCCCATTTAGTAGGCTGAAGCAATTTTTGTATACTCAATTTTCTAAGTAATGGAATTTTATTAAATGAAGCGCTGTGAAGTTTCACATAATTTATGTAAGTATAGACACAACTTCTCAGTGACAAAACCACCACCCATATTTTGTTATCCTACTCCCAGCAATAAAGACCCCAGTGTGCTCAGCATCTATCAGCACATGTTCTTGCTCCTGTGCTGGATCTGGGTTTGAGGATTTACCAGGGCAGAAGGGGTCTCACTTACTGTCATACTCCGGTATTCATCTTCAAACATATCCAGAAAGATTTCTTCTCCCTTCCAAAAGAAAGAACATGGACATCCCATGAAACCTTGCTGTTTGGGGCTCTGTCAGGTTTGGTTCTGTACAGTGTGTCTGTGAAGGGAGGCCAGGGCTGCAGGGCACTGCTGAGCCCTTCAGCAGCACTGCTGACACCTCTGGGAAAACACATTTAGGAAAGGGAGAGATTTCTCTGCAGCCCCTGGAGGACCATGGTGGAGCACAGCAGGCAGATCTGCTCTGAAGGAGCTGCAGTCTGCAGGACCCACACTGGGGCAGATGAAGGTGTGAGGAGAGAGGAACAACAGAGAGAAGCTGTTCTGGACTGACACCAAATCCCTACTTCCCATTGCCCCTGCACCACTCACAGGGGGAGAAGGTTGAAGAGCTAGGAATGAAGCTGACCCTGGGAAAAGGAAGAGTTGAGGGACAGGAGTGTTTTAATTTGTCTTTGTTTCTCACTATCTAAATTTATTTTTCTTGGCAATAAATTAATTTTTGTGAAGTTGAGTCTGTTTTGCCCAAGACTGTAATTGGCAAGGGACCTCCCTGTTCTTTATCTTAACAAGATATTCTATTCTCCCTCCATCCTGTTGAGGAAGGGCAATGAGAGAGCAGCTGAGTGGACCTCTAGCAGCCAGCCAAGGTCAAACCACCACAAGTTACTTATTTTTTGTAAGCCACATTGAGCAAACATCCTTCAAGAGAATTCTAAGAAAAACAGGAAGATATTTCAGACACTTGAAATCTATCATGGATTTACTGCTTCTTATATAGAAGTTAATGCCTAGGGCTAAAAAATTTCATTTCTTTCATTGTTTACAACACACATGTAAAAGTAAAAAGCTGCAAACATTTCCAATAAGAAAAAAAAATTAGGCAAAACTTTAGATCATAATTTCAGATATGACACAAACAAAAAGCAATGTCAAAACCAAAACCACACATATTCCAGAGTCTTCCAACAGCCCTTTGTGACATATGTCAGGGTGGTATGGGAAAGGCAGAAAGGCAAGGAATTCTCCAAGAAAGCACTTCCTTCTCTATCAGAAATTTGGAGTTCCCATCTTAAAAAAAGGTGCTTCTTTGGTCACTATGTAAAGACTGTGCTGCAGACATTCCCCATATGTAAAGGATCTTTTTCTTACAGCATTTTGCATATTTACCTTATAGAAGCGACGAAGGAGATGAACACTCTCCTCCCTTGCACCCTAGGAAAGAGAAAATACATTTCAGGGAATACATACACCATTTACTTATTAGTCACTTTAAAAATCCACCCAAACACTTATACAGAACAGACCGTCCAATAATTCATGGCCTTAATCCCAGAATTTGATAGAATACAGTTCTTGCACCTATGAAAATGCAGCTTATTTGAGTTTATTATTTATTATTTCAAAAGCACTTTTCTTTACATTATTAAGATGGATAACATACAAATTTCAGAGAAATAAAGAAATAAACTGTTGGAGAAGTTACAAGTTAAAATAACACAGATGAGAACAGAGCATAGGTTATGATGTTCACAGCACAGAGCTACCAATGCAAACATGTTCTAGAAGCTCAAATTTCACATTAAGGCTTATTGCAATCAGAAATGAATCAAATTTATTCAACTATACTCCAAGACTCAGACACCAGTAATGCAGTGACTGGGAATTTGAAAGAAAATACTCACCTCAAGACAATCAAGGTGAACACTTTTTATGATCCTGCCATTTTTGGAAAAGACAAGCTGCTTCAGCAATAGGCAGCCAAGTTCTAAAGTTGCCAAACGAATTTTTCCATCTGTGAAAAGAAAATTTCAACAGACAAAAATAGTAGCAGTTTTGTTCCAGCTCTTGTGATCAACCCATGCTCTTAAATGTTTCTACTCTTCCTGCAATTGTCAAACTTTGCTCCTCTGTCACACCTCCATCAGACAGGGATGAGTGCTAGTGCTGCTTTACTATGCTGATGGCTATAAAGAAAAAACTGGAAGAGTAATTTAAAGCTGAAGAAAATTTGAAGCAGAACCATTCAGTAAGAAGGCAAAAATTAATACCACTGAACAGTAAGCCCAAACATTGGGTTTCAGTGCCTTTATCAATCTGCTGCACAGGTTGAATTACTCTAAAATTACAAAAGGATACCAGACATTTGGGATGGATGAAGTTGCAAGGTGAAAGGAAGCTTTGTCTATAGCATACTAATAAGGCACAGCTTTTCCTTGAAGAGAGAAAAGGAGATGTTCTACAAAGCATGCAGCAAGTTGAATAAAAAAATCCCCCATTTCCATTCCCCAGCACTTCCCTTCCCAAACATGCCTTTATTTAAATAAATACATATCCTCATTTGCACTCCTTCATGCTGCTGCAGGTACAAACTCTTCATATATTAACATGTTTTTCACCTTTGATACATCAGCACAAGTTAATATGCTGTAGAGCAGTTTTGCAAGTCAAACAAACAAATTTTTATTCTACAGACATTCAAAAATTTGATACTGTGTCAGTTTCTGGGGAAATCCAATTCTACCCATTTAAAGATTTAAGGGGGCAAAGGCAAGGAGGAGAGGTGTGGCTTGAACAAAAAACATATTTTCATGGAAGAGGCCGTGGAACATTGTAACCGTCATTTCACAAAAAAAAAAAAGGAAGAAAAAACCCCCATGTTTTCTGCAGAACAGTTCAGAACTGAAAATACAACCTGAAGTAAAAAACAAGATGGGAAAATTTGCTACCACTTAGAGCTGACAGACAAAGGACTGCTATGAGCAAAGGACGCCACAGTTTTCAAGATTATTTCTCAACTGAAATTATTTCTGCAAGCAAAGGTGAGACAGATCGTATTTGCAGGATGAAATCCATTAAGGTAAAACCACTGAAAAATCTCAATTTTTGTTTATTCAAAAGTGCAAAAAGTAGGAATTAAGACAATAGATCCTTGTATAGTTCTGAGTATAAAAACTACTCAGCACAAATCCAGAGTTTCTGGTTTCTCACCAAGAAAGGAAAAGCCAATAGTTAATTTCTTTCAGAAACCATATCTACATACTGCTCATCAAAGAGCATGCTGAACAGTCACTTTCCCCTCAAAGACAAGAGGCTAAGTACCTTTTTTATATCTTAAAAAATTTCACCTTGGAAGAAAAAACAAACCCTGGAAAAGCAATACCTGGTTGTGCAGCATAATTCATTATCCTGATAAGCCCTTCTGCAAGGACATGATTGTATGAATTTCTCTCTTCAGCATGTTGAGCTGGAAGTTGAATTCTCTCCAGCTTGACTGAGTCAAGTCCTTTCATGGGGGTGAAGGAAAAAAATGAAAATTAGAAAACAGGAGTGTGCTGTGCTCTGAGGCAAGCATTTAACAGACCACAGCAATTTTCTCAGAAGAGAACAATTAGCAATAGGAAACTAGGCTTTGACTCTGTATTACAAGGAAAAGGAGGAACAACAATGACCAAACACACTGATGAATCCCTGAAAATTCTCAGCCTTAAATGGGGCCTACTGGGTGGCAACCCTCAAATCTCAAAGTGGTTGGTGAAATGCAAATGATTTTGCTGTTTCTGAAATTTTCAGATTATTTGCTTCCATCTAAATCAAATCACAGTCTAGCTGTATATCTGGAGAGCATAATGGCTAAGGGGGAGGAGATCAAAGTCTGATTTTAAATTCTGCTTTGGTAGCTAAGTAATGTGTTCATATATGTTTAAACTGAATAGGAATTTTATTTTGTAGTAGGCCTATTTAGTATCCTCCCCAAGACAAGTAAAATTTTCACTGACTTGTTATATAAGGAAACTAATCTCATCTCTCTTTAACATATTCCTCTGAAATATCAAAGTCATTGCTCAGGAAAGGCTGGTTTGCTGGGAGACCTCTTAGAACAACACACAATACACAAATATGGATTGTGGGGATCTTCCTGTCCCATTCTAAGGAACAGCAATAAACAACCCCATAAATCAGAAGAGGACTCTGTTGAGGTTTACAGTATCTTCCAACCATGGCCTTGCAGTTAACTCTACATAACAGCATTTACCTTTGTTGTGGGACATTGCATATAAAAGACAGAGCACAAAGAGCGCATAGTAATCGTCTTCAGGACAGTCCAGTGCATTATAGACCATATCAAGAAAAGGCCTGTGGGGAGGAGTAATTTAGAAACAGTTAAAAATCTATAGAAAAATGGGTAACTGTCTTGTTGTACATGTAGCTAATGGAAGAGGCAAATTCACAGTAATGCACATTTTCAGGCATTATAACAAAAGAGTTCTGTTACAGAGTTTCTGTTGCAGAGTACTCAGATTACAGCCATGCTTTGTATTTATATACAATAGTTCTGACAATAATTCTGACTTTTAACTGGATTCATTACATAACACTTTCCCAAGAACTGCTTGTTCAAACATTTACTGGGTTTGTTTGTAGCCTGTTTAGTAAGTACACAGAATAATTGCAGAGCTCGCTTTAAGTGCATACCTAAGTAAATTTAAGGAGCTGCTATCACTGTTGTATAAAACAGACTCCTTTAAAACACGTGCTAAACAGAAGTGAAAAGTTCTTACTATTACAAATAAGCATTTTTATCAGAAGTTTGGAGGAAGCTAGGTTTTTCTAAAACAACAGTTTTACTGTCCAATAGTTATAGGAAAAAAAAATTAGGAGGGAATATCTGAAGAGAAAAAAAAAGCTTAGGAAAACAAAGCTCATCTGCAATCCAGAGTTTAAAGACTTGTGACCTATGACACACATATAGGAAGTTACAAACAGTGTTAAGTTCACCTTTTCTTTACCTGTACCTTAGAAAGACAACAGAAGTTAGTGTAATCCAGAAGGCATTTGGACTGATCAGATATGGCTGAGATTAACCTGATATTAGCACAGGTCTGATGGCAAGGCAGCTTCACTTCTGGTCTTAAGATGGCTTGCATCCAGCCAGCTGTTCAAGTTCAGAGCACATGCAAAAACTAAATATATTTTCACAACTGGCCCAGATAAATAAATCATGTGTCAGGGTAGTGTCACAGTCATCAGAACATGAGAGTGTGGAAGCCTGAGTGGAAAGGGTTTATTCCTGTCTGTTAAACTATACATTAACAGTGAAATACTGTTACATTATCTAAATTAAATTCAAAGAAAAACCATTAAAATAACATCAAAGTCACATAAGCAAACACATTGTGCTCTGTTCAGCCCCAGCAGACGAGAAGCAGGCACTACAAGCTCCCTGCTGTGGTTCCAGGGGGTCAGAAGGGCTGTCACAGGCCAGAACACAGGACACTTCAATCCCCACTCCAGCCCTGTGGAGCCCTCCTGGTCACACCGAGCGGTCCCAAGGCATAACAGAGCTCTGGGAGTCCCCAGCAGCCCCAGGCACCTGCCAGCACAGGGCTCCCTTTCCTGAAACCAGGCAGTGACCAACATGCCAGCCACGCTGCTCCCTGCTCAGCTCCTGCCACGGCAGCTCTGTGCCTTTCTGAGCCTGGATTACAGCGCTCCTCCACAGAACTGCCACCGGCAGCGATCCCTCTTTGCCCAAGTTCAACACTGCTCCAAGTGCTTAAGGCAAATTGCCCACATATTGTAGATCTCAAAAGAATGTAACTGCTCAAGAAAAATAACCTAAAGAATTAGCAATGTTGAAAACGAGCCAAGAGGGCCTTCAGGTTTCCTAAGCATTACCCAAGCCCTACAAGCCCTGTGTCACCTTCAGATGGGGGGCTTTTCACTCCATAAAATGAGCTCAGCTTCAAGGTCTAAAGAACAAAGAGGACCAAAATTTTAAAATACTTAAATGCAATATAACACTTGGTTTGTTTTCAGACCAACAGCAGACCGTAAACAACCGAAATCCTAAACTATAAAAGTACAATTTAATATAATTTCATTAAAGCCAAGGTTTTACCAGATCAAAGCTGCTGAGGTATCAGTAGTTGTTCCATTAACCCCAATATTACATGGTATTAAATGACTTCTGTGATGTCTAACGCATTTTTCATTGTTTCCCCCATATACTAATTAGATTCATGATATTATGAAACTTGAAAAGAAATCATTACACAGCAGCAAGATACCATTTTCATTCCAGATGATTCTTCACAGCATCTTATCAGCATTATCTGTCTCAGCCACAATAATCTGAGGCTGAAACAACTTCCAAGATCCCCCCTCACCAATGTTCCTCATTTAGACTAAATACACAACAGACCCAGAAAAACTTCAGCCTAAGAAAACAGCAACAGAAGCCACAACATAGCATGAGGATTTGACATGCTTTGGAAAAAAGCTTTGCTGTGTAGCATTTCATAAAATGAATTTAATTTAAAACATGTCTTTAAGCTTAAACTTTCCAGAAGTGAGGCCTATCAAAATAAAATAACACCTAAAATACTTAAGCTTTTTCTTTTGTTTTTCACAGTAGGAAAAGGGCTAAGGGAAATTAAAAGCTTGACTTAGCTTTTACAGCTGCAGATTTTTAACTGCCATCTGTGCTGTTTTCTATTTATTTTTCAACAACTATTGGACTGTTTTAAACAAAAAAAACAGTTTTCATAGTAAAGGCTATATGGTAAGTATTTTCAAATGTATTTTGTAACTCTGTAAGCATTTGCTTCCTTTACTAGTCTTTTACTAAGGGCTTGATAGAAGCAGCAGATCAAACGCCATCCAAGTGCTCCTCAGATTTTTTTTTCTTGTGGAGTACATCCACAACTGAAGACTGCAACACACTAGGAACTATTGTCACCAGGAGCATGAATGATTATTGCAGGTGTGGAAGCTTCAGTTCCAGCATGGCACCGAGGTCCCTGCATTTTCCACTCCCACATGGTGCCCTATCCACAAGGATCAGTGATTCCAACCAGTGTAGGACAGAAACCACACATACTGAAGCAAGTCTCTTGGGAAATTAAGCTGTTGTTTCAAATATTATACTTGGCATAATATAATACAAAATCTTAAGGTATAGCAGCTAATCCACTGACATTTCAAAAAAACCCAAAAAACATACAAAACAAAGGCCAGAATTGTCCTATACAAGGTATACCCTTGTTTAAAAACTATTTTTAGCTCTGCACATTCTTTGATGTTGCTTATTTTTAGAAAAGATGCAGAATGCTGTGAGACCACATCTGCAGATCAAGAGAGGCCTGAACTGCAGACATTTCCCAAATGCACTGGCAGCTCACTTCTAGGCATTCTGCACTTTTCAAGACCAGAGCATCCCAGTCACTTTAGTATTCCATGCACTCACTGCCAATTTCTTTCTAAAAGCCATTTGGCACATATTTTAGTCAAATTATCAATAATCTAGAACAGTGTGTTTTAAAGCCAGTTCAAGTCAAGGTTCAATTTCACTTTTACAATGAAATTAAATGTTATCTTTATTAATGAATGTAATCTAAACTACAAAGCTATAATGGAGACAGAATGAAATTCTGGGAATACCAGGCAGCATTTCCCAAGTTGAAAAATAAATTTTAAATCCTATCAAACATGTGCATTTCCCCAATGGACACATTTGCAATTACTTTTGTGTCAGGCACATTTGGTTTCTTAATATTCTATTAACAGGAATGCAAAATCTCTAGTGAGAAGGTGTCTTAGGGATATTCATTATATCCAAGCCTAAATTTTGAAGTCAGGGTAATTTCTGCTCCCAGAAACACTTATAAACTGTATTTCCAGTAGAAGTTTCCAATAATCCTAAAACATACTAATGGACCCTGGAAACAGTAAAAGGCTACAAGGGTTTTCCTATAACTACTGCTACTAACATTCTGCCAAACTCATCCCTGAACTGAAGAATTTTCCTTGTTTTCTCCTTATAGGTGCATACAAAATGGACAAATGCAACCATAAATATGATTAAGGAAACTTCCACCTTAATTTAGAGGTTTAGGAAATTACAGAATGTAAACATTTATATTCTATTTTTGTCATGTTAATATTCTGCAATTTAACTTTACCAACTGAATGCATCACAACTGCCCAAAGGAAAGCACAAACTAGAACAGAACAGGATAATTTCCAAAACTGAGCAGTAGAGAGGCTACACCTCACTTATGTATTGATTCACTCGTGATCCAGAAAAAACCTGTAATTTTAACTGAAGCAGATTTTAAACATCCCTTTAAGAAAAGCAAAAGATTTAAGGGGAGGAAACAATTTAGCAACATCTTTTACAGTTCCTCTATACCTGTTCCAGTTTGTCATCTCACTCCCAGAAGCAGCTGCACTCTTTTCTTCATCGGTTGTATTCTGTTCTGTCACAGCAGAGATAGACAGCTCTGACAGCTTACACCTCTCCATGATTACCATCTCTATTTCTAAAAAACCAAAACATACCACCAAAATTTGATATTTTCAACAAGATTATCACAAGCTCTTCTGTATTTTCTGTTTGGTATTAAAAACATCTCAAACATCTATATATAAGAGGTATACCATTAACTCACAAAGGTTAGTGAGCAGATGTGGGCAAATTTTCTTCCCAGCAGAGCCAAGAAATTGGCTTACATTTCGTTAAGGAATGTAACACTATACAAAATGTATGCATGTACATAAAATATGTAAAGAAAATATACATATCATTTTGGCAAATAAGCCACAGTCAGCTCCCTTCCCACGCAAACCACAGGAAGAAAAGCCATAGAACCTGTTTCTGAAAAAAAGATTTGTGAAAAAGCTGGTGAGACCGGGGCATGGGTGGACATCAAGTTTCACTGAGGGTGTAAACAGGCCTCTACAACTGCAGCAAACAGGACACCTGGTCCCCAGTGCTTCTCATCTACTGAGTTTCAGTGCAACAAACAAATCTTGCCTTCCCTTAGGAATTTGGACAAAGATTACAACTAAATGCACCAGTTTAAACAGTAGATTATTTCAGATTTTCTTCAAATCATGGTGGAAAATACACCATCAGTTGTTTGACACCATTTAAGGAAGGCCTTCTCAAAAAGACTGTTTACCTAAATCTAAACTCAGTCATGTTTGGACAGGACTGTCAAAGCATAACACTCTTGCTTTCAATTGCTTGCAGGCAATCCTGCCACATTTTTCTCAATTTGTGTTTAATGTAAGTACTAGGACTTACATACATCCTTTTAAAAGTTAGTAACCATAAAATAAACAGTTATAATATGCTGTAAGACCACTCATTATATAAAAGCAATTCTTAGGTTTGTGTTACAACAAAAATGCAGAAAAAGTCCAAGTAGAAAAAAAATGTAAGAGTCAAAGATATTTTCAATTTTGAACTATTTTCCATCGTGTACTGTCACTTCTAGCACACCGGTTACATTTTATCATTGAAACATACATAAAATACTGCTGATTATCTTGCAAAGGTGAAGTGGCTACAGCTCTCCCTTTCCACAAAAGGACATGTCACAAAGCTGTCAAGCTTGCTTATCAAGTGCCACAGCCATGAACACTGAGGTGCAAGGCATGCATTGTGATAAGGGCCAAGGCCTACAGGCAGATATGAACACATTTTCACAGCTTTTAATGAGATTAGAAGTACATGTTCTCACAGCTTGATTTAACATGAGAAAAAAATCCAGCCAAAGCCTTAAGCAAATATCATAGTCCCATGTTCACCTAGTGCAGCAAGAGAACAAGTCATGTAAGTAATCACAACTAGGTCCATCTGTAAACAAAAGTACCTAAATCATAAGCACTGTTTTCTTGCTGGAATACTCACCTTCATTTTCAGTGCTTGTTCTTACACCCTTTGAACTTGCTTCTGTACCTTTACTTTTATCAAGGTCATCTTGGTTGTCCTCAGATCCTCTCTCCTCTTCATCTTCTTCACCAACATTTTTATAGTTGGGTCTCTTCTGCATCCTCTTCTTCCCTTTCTGTTTGTTAATTTCAAGAGACCTCTCAAGTGATTCTGTGGGTTTTATGAAACATCTGATACTTGACTTTGCCTGTAAATTTGAAGAGTGTACACTGAGTTACAGCACAGCATTTTTAACTGTAATTGATAAACTTCAGTTCATATAAAATGTAAATCAGCACACTATCCACAAATTTCAAATCAATTTTAAAATACAAAAAATTAATACCAATTCATCAGTAGCACAACTATCCCCAAAGTAACAAACCCCAAAGATCTATGGTTAAAAAGTAGACCTTCTTGAGACAAGACCATGCAGAACTACCTATTTCATCACCACAAGTTTTAGACTGAAGGCGTGAGACATAATACACATAAAATTCAAACACCTTTTGTAAAAAGGATAAAGGCAGCAAAATCCCACATGTCTGTTGACAGCAGTGTAATAATATGAAATACACCCCTTTTAAAGGTGCAAGGACTTTTTTAAAACAGCAAGGACAAAATCCAATGCTCTGTGCTGTGAGATTTTGGGTTGGTTGTGTTTTTTGGAGTCTTATGCTTCCCTCAAAATCAAACTAATTCCTGTATCAACTAGGAACAAATGACAATCATTAGCCTTTTTTGGGCCTCCAGACACTAACTTATCAAGTCTGGAAAACTCAACTTCATTTATTAGACTTAATTTACTTGTGTTTTACACAAAGTTATCACAGGATAAGATGGCAAACCAACACCTCATTTTCCTAAGTATTAATTTATAGCACAAGAAAATAAATTTCGATAACAAATTTCTCCCAGAAGAAATTAAGTATTTCCAATAATGTGTCATCCTAACAAGACAGAACAATGGATTCTTATAGAAAGTGACCAAGGTGCTGCAAGAAGCTCTGCAAATAGAAGGAGTAACAAATTTGGTTTTTAACAATTCTGCAGCTTGTTTGTGAGCTGTGCTGTTTGAGCTCCCCTCTGCCTGCCAGCTGATCACCAGAGTACAAAATAAGCACTAATCAGCCAAACCTCTGTTACTGAGAAGTGAAACACATGGTTTGGAGCTTTCTGCCAGGTTTACACTAAACAAGGCAGCTACAGAAACCCTGTTATCTTCCAGAGCTCAAAACCTCAAACAGATTCAGCTCACACTGCCTAAAGGGTTAAAACCTTAAGGGCAAGCCAGAGAATGAAGTAAGACTAGAGTAAATACCAAACTGATTACATTCTTTGCCTTGGGTGACTCAGTACAATAAGCACTCAAGAGGACTGCATCAAAGAAACTTTGGAGAAAAAGTTTGAAAAAAATCCTTCCCTTCATCTAATTAGGAATATCTATACATAAGAGATTAGGAAAAGATCAGGGAAGAAGCTGTCTACAAGTTAAAAGGCCAAAATGATTCTCTGAATCTTCTGATATTCTGCAAATGCTTTATAGAAATATTGCATAAGTGAATTTACACTTGGCACTAAAACAAACCACATAGTGGGAAGACTATTTTACAATACCAAAAAAATCCCCACAATACAAAATTTGCTACACTTCTACCCCCTGATAACCTCTTGGATGCATTTTTTGTGTGATCCAACTGCAACACAGGAAGGTTGTAAAATGACCATGTTACCTTTATTGATGGCTTCTGGCTAGAAAAGTCACTTGAAAAGGGAAGAGCACCTTAAGTCCTATTATTTAGGGGAAAAACAGAAAAGTAGCATGCAAGTTGCATAACACATTTTCCCCTTTCTGCATTCACTTCTTACTTCTGCATTGCTTCCTAGAATCTTGTAACTACTTCTTTATGGAGAAAGCATGTACTTAACATCCTTGCATTTCTCATATGCTGTCAGCCACAAGAGGAAAGTACCACAAGACACCAGTAGACAGTGATGTGCTTGTAAACACTGAGCCACAGTCTGCTCCAAGAAGGAATGCTGCAGAAAAAGCCCTACACAAATATTCTGTTCTGCTAAAGGCATCAAGTCTGTATCATTAAAACATTTTAAAATCAGACTTAGAATTATTTTAGATAGCATTTGGTTTATAAGTTGATTATACAGGTTGAGGGTACTGCTAGTTTATATCTTTAAAATGTCTTCCAACCACATTTTCAATAATGGTTTATCTTGTGCAACGTATGATGGTAAAATAAGGCAATACCAGTAACACCTTTTACGGGAAGGAGAAAGTAGGTTAAAGAAGAAACATGCACTAGGTAGAACTGGCCCACATCTGAATGATGCAGAAAACAGATCTCACAGGAAGTAAGGTAAACCTTAGTGTGATATCTGACAAGTTTACATAAATTCTGCTGCCTATACATATTCAGCTCTCATTGTGACATAAGGGTTTGTATTTCTTCTGATAATGTCTAAAACCAGAAATACAGGGAAAAAATACGGAATGATGTGGAGAACTTGTTCAATGGAGCCTGGGCAATCACTACTGCCCACTGATGTTCAGCAGATCTCCATAAGTAGGTTATTGCCAATTCATAAGATATCACCAGTTACAACTGCTGGTCATTTTTCCATAAACTGATTTACAATAAACAGTATCACTTGCTCCTCTTGTGAGAACTACACTGCCCTTTGCCCTAAATAATTCAGGGTATTTTGCATTTATACACAGCAACTGTGATGCTTCTCAGCTTTTGTTTTTGTGAAGTGTTCTTTACTCAGTGTCTCAGCAAGAGGACTCTGCATCTAGAAAACTCAGTCCTTACTCTGTACCTCATTCCACTTTAATTTATCTTATTAGAAAGATGACTACAGATATGAGGTTCTACTTACTTCTGGGTTTAGAAACTATGCGCTAGTTAGAAACTGACCGTTACATTTCAACTTAAACATATCACGACATCTCAGTTACAGCAGTTAGGTACAGAGTGAGGGCTTAGAAATAGCTGCAGTTCACCACAATACACACATATCCCCACAACAACAAGCTTAGGACAGTATCAGAACAGTTATCATGACAAATCAGAACACAAAGGAAGTAATAAATGATAAATTTGGGTCTGATTTATGAAAAAAAATTCTACATTCAGACTAAAAGTAAAGTAAAAAATTTGCTCATCACTTTAACAATTCTAAACTAACTTCTGAAGTAGCTTCCAGTATTCAATAGAAGTTTGCTATTTCTTTGCAACAGAAAATAGCACAGCAATAACCCTGCAAGGATCCTGATGTATCTTCACTTGTACAGCTGATCTGAGCCTCCCTGCACTGAGCTGTGTTTCAGCAGGGAAGCTCAAGCAAAGCCTGCAGCAGCTCCCAGACAACCCTGCAGAACAGCTCCCTCTGTGGCTCCCCTCCCTGGAAGCTGAGCAGGGAGCTCTTCTGCTGGACACTGCACCCGACTCCTGCACATAACCAACCTCCACCAGTGGGCTTCTGACAGTCTAGGCTTTCCCCTCCATGGTCTCACTGAACAATATGGTTGAAGTTACTAAAAATTAAGGTTTCTCCCATGGAAGGTTTTCCCTTTACCCACTGCTCTGCACTCCCTGGAAGACAGCTCCACCTCTGGCAGTTTCTCTATTGCAGAAGGCAATACCCCTCCTATTTAGTACCTGTTCAGCTACAACAGAACCCCAGGTTTACACGTTAAGAGGACACATCCTTTAAAGCCACAAAGGAGCAGCAGCCTAAGTAGTATTACAAAATTAAGAGATGAACAGTCTATAGGAAACCCCTAATATTCCTAACGTAAGTGCAAGTACACAAACACATGCTATATAGTATTTTGTAACTCTGTACAGTAACCATGACAGGAAAAAGAAAATCTCACTTCTGTAACAACTGGTACCCCACCCTCTTGCCACAAATTTCCTAGCAACAAAGCTTCTTCTGCACAAGTAACACACAGCATTCAGTATGCCGTTAGCAGAACGTCAGACATTTCCTAACATAAGTAAGAGATTGCTTTATCTTAAAGCAATCAGTCAACTCTACCATTCTACCAGAGTTTTTTTCTAAAAAAGGTTAGATTCTAAATATCAAGGTCAACAGAACAAAACACCAGAACGCAAAAGCTACTGGCTAAGATCAGTCCACACAGCTTCCAATGCCCAGTGGGAAGAAATCTGGAACATCTGATGTATCTTGGAGGAGTTGAAACTCCCAGAGCTATAGCCACTGCTGGGAAAGAAGATTCATGAGAACCAATCTATTATTTGTTATGAAGTAAACATTCAGTCAGCCATTAGGGGACATGCTCAATTTTTAGACAGAACTACAGTCAGAGGCCTGTTACAGTAAGGTCATGCCCCCCTACTTGTTACCATCCCCAAAATAGGCCTTTAAAAGGTAACAAGCAAGCATTACACAAACTGTGAAAGCCACAACAAAAGAGAAAATATTAAAAACATGACACCTAGAAAACCAGTAACAAAAGCATCAGCATCTAGCAACATCTACCCAGGGTTAAATGTGAAGGTAGACAGCCAGGGACAAAGTAACACCCTCCCCTCTCTCTGTGGCTGGTCTCTCTTCTCACATGCTCACCGATGCACAACTTTCAGAGATAACCAGTTTTACTGCTAAAACACTGGGAATATTCAGATGAAAATGTTAAGCCTGGTATAAGTCTCTTTTCTACTACAAGTTGCACCAGGAAATTTCACAGGAAAGTTGTGCTGAATCATTTTTACTTCACTACCAAAGGGCAGATAAAAACTGAACACAAAAGACTGGATTACAGAAGTGTCCCATCAAAATGATGGTCCAACAACAAAGTCTGCTGCTGCTGTCATCTCCTAAACATAAACACCTTGGCGTACCAGGTTCCAGACACCTGCTTTTATTTTTCAAAAATCTTCCTTGCCTTAAAAAAAAATAAATTACAAACAGTTGGCCACTTACTGAGTTTTTCTGTATATCTTGCTCAATCTTAGAAGAAAACACTGAGAGGTCCCCATTGAGTATAACCTCAGCCAAAGAGTTCACCAAAGGAGCATAATGTATAATCAGAAAAACCTATTGGAAGAAGAGAAGAAAAAAACCCATCAGACATATTTATAGAATACATAGTTTCACAATTTCACTAGCTGAACATACTTTTGACCTTGTTAAGTGCTATCTTTGGTTTACATATAAGTACAACTCGTAACAGAGAGCTCATACAATCGACTTTAAAACAAAGGAGACAAGGGTATCTGACCTTTCTCTACTTTTGAAGCTACCTAATTTTACTAATTCTTCATATTCTTTCCTCCTTCTGAGAAGTGTAAATTCTCTCTCTTCAACACCTTTGAAAGGAAAGTCGTGTGATATTCTAGCAAGGAACTCATTAAAACCATTCCAGAAATTTATTTTTTTTTTTTAGAAACAACAAACTGATTATGATGCACAGCATCCCCAGACATTCCTGTGTGCCAGCAAGCGGCCAGACTCCAGAAAGTTCCGTGCACACAACCACTACGCAGTGATTCATGACTAAAGCCGTGCACTAGGCTGAGCTGGAGCAGAAGCAGCTTTCCTGGCACTTAAATTGCAGCAAATCAGTGTGAGCTACACAATGGCTACAGAACACAGGAGTAAGGACCATAGTGCCTGGAGCACTGAAGCATTTGACCACGAGCGCTTTGGTGCTTTACCAAAATTCTATGTTTACACTGACTACTCTATTTTGAGCCCAGGCTTACAAGTCTGGGCCAGCAAACAACTGGCTCCCGGGCAGAACCAGCTCAGGTCCAGCTGCAATAGCCTTCTGTCAGCTTATATCCATTCCCCTCAGAGGAATATCAAGGCTAGATCACTTATCAGTGGTTCTAGCTGTAAAATTCCCAAATAACTCCTAAGTCATTAAACCTAATCACAGCTTTGAAAATATTTAGCTAAATGTTCTCCACAGGTTTTCTGATTAAAGTCAGAAGCATTCCAGACCTCCAAAAGGGAAGTGATTATTAGCATGTAGTGATGATCTACATTAAAGTTTAAAGTCACAACACACTTCAAAAGTGCTTTGAACAACCTCCAAACCACTCCAGCTTCTGCCAATTCAGCAAGTGTTGCTTGACCGTCCACAGGCCTGTTCTGGTGCAAGAACAGCACATGTTCCCTTTGTCAGAGTGGCTGAGAAATCCCAGCAGTGCATTTTCAGGTGCTGGCATGAGTATCTCAAGCACTTGTGTCTAATATAAGAGTTGTGCCTAGAGCATATGCCTGGTGTCAGGAATAGAAACAATCAGCAAGGTTTGGCAGATCCCACCCCACCACAGACAAACTCCAGGTTAAAAGAGGTGGGAGATGTTCTTCTGCCAGTCACAGTTGCTTCATTTTCTATACCACATCCTATTCTGATACACAAAATATGTTCTCAGCTCTTTATTACTACTTCCATTTTCTTCTTTAAAGAGAATGAAGAACATAGATACAAATCCTGAAGTAATACCTTGTCACTGAAAGCAAAGACTTTAAAAGAGGTCACCTTACACAACTGTATGATGCAGACCCCTTTGGTTACAAAAAGCTGCTGCTCCCACAGTTTTATCTGTGGTAAACAACCCTCACACCACCACAATATTTTAGGTTTAAATTAAGGAGCATCAAATTATACTCTTCTACGAAAAAAAACCCAACCCCATACTTCCAGCAAAAAAGATGAAATTATGGGCCAGATCACAATGAGTATTGAAATTCTAAGATAAAAGAAAAAGAAGTATAAATTCTATGAACACATGTCAAAACTCTTTTCAGACAATGTAATTTAAAAAAATCAGTCTCACAGAAATGCACTGAAGACTACAGGGAGAACAGATGAATTTTCTCTACAATACAATAAAATCTACTGTAAAACTCTTAATTTGAAAATAAGTTCCAGAAGGAAAAGGAGGTGGAACTGATATAAGCAAGACATAAGTACTTAATTACAGATTTAAGCTATAGGCATAATGAAATTCATATTGTGAGAAAGTGAGATTTTGGTAGTGGTGGTTTTTGGGGTTTGGGTTCTCAAAGAGGAAAATTCAAACCTGAGAATTTCCATAGCTTAAGCAGATTCAAAATGCAATATAGCATCTAGGTAAATTTCATCTGCCATTGTATCAAGTTCTGACCCAGCATGTTGCATGTCTATTACCATTTATTTATCAAGGGGTGTATGCAATTTGAAATGCTCTAAAGGTTATCCTGTGCAATGGGATCCACAGAAAAATAACATTAACTCAAATAAGAAGCTACTTTGTTTGCCAAAAATGTTTTACTTCATTTTTCTTAAAGAAAACTGAAGAGTCAGAAATTTTCTTTGATGGTTTTGCCAAAATGATGAAAATACTCTATTTTATAATCACAAGAGTACTGCAAAATTTGTCCTGAAACAGAACAAATACTTAAAATACTTACTTGAGAAAGAAGATAGAGAGAAACCTGGAGACTTATTTTTGGACGCTCTCCACCCTACAGAAAAAAAATTATGAAAAATGCTTACTTATTGATACAAAGAATTTGTGTGGCTTAATGTTTTATTAAAATGAAATTTGTATTGTTCCACATTCTGCTACAAAGTATTCAGAAAGCATCAAGCTCTTTAACATTCACTACTTGTAAATTATTTGAAATGGAGACTCTCCCAATAAGCATATCCCTCACTCTTCCTTGGTTAAAAAATTGCAATTAATTACTGTCTCTCATGGTCACTTCAGTAACTTAAACAGGGGAACTTCTGAGAAGTACACTCATTTTCACTATGCTACTATTCATTGCAAAAATTCTTCTCACTTAACATTCATTAAAGACTGCTCTGAAAATTAGCTATTCAGATAGCACAAAATATTACCCACAACAGGCAACTGAATGCAGGAACCTGTGCAGGTTTAAAAAAATAGTTTCTATTTCACTAAAAACGAGTTTGAGTGAAACCACCACTTAACTTAAAGGCTATGCTTTAAAAATAAATTCAGCTACATCATGTTAAAACACAGCTTCTCTACAAACAGAAGAAATTAGCATCAAACCCAAAAATCTGTGTTTTCTACCTGGATAGATTTTTAGAACATGGCAGATTTGCTTTTTCTGCTTTTGCCAAAAAACAAGTTAGCTTATCAGAAAAGGAAATCACACATCTCCCAGTGTCACAGAAATTTAAGCCCTGTTCCAAATTTGCAGTTCTTCTTGGTCTCCACTACTGTGAGCTTTTAACCACCATGTCACCCAAAACAGCTTTTCTTTGGTGAATAAAATTCAATCTGCTGTGCTCTTGAATTCCATTTCAGGCTATTTCCTCTACAGCCACCTTATTTAAGCTGTTTCATGTAAACCACACATCACACACCTACTGCCCAAAGCACTTTGCACACTGAAAGCAAGCAGCACCTTTGAGGATTACCTGTTTGCAGGTATTAGCTTACCTTGTCTTGATTTACTAATGAATACACGTAGAGGGGAAGAAAGAGCCTATTAAGTAGGTGGTCTGTCAGCACATCATTTAAAAATTCACAGTTAATGATAAGGATATCATTAAGGTAATGCAAATGATCAAGATGTTCTGCTACCAGGTCACTCAGTTTGCCCCTATTTCTGTGCCTGAAAAGAGAGCAGAAATAAAATATTATATGTGATCAATTGTGCAAGTCTTAAATGCTTAGGGGAAAAAATTAATGTGCATCCCTGCCACAGATCACCTGGCTCAGGTGGACTGCCCAAAGCAGATATTTTAGTGAAGACAACCAATGCAACTGTTAAACAGTTGCCTGTATTTTCTTTAGGATGCACATACCCAATTTTTTCCCCAAGTTTTCACAAGAAGTGTTTTTACAAAGCTTTGCTTCCATTGTCCATCTTTTCACAAGCCAGCTACAAAAATGAGAAGATTTTTTTTCCAAAAATGAAAGAAGAATTAGGTGTTGTATTTAACACCTACCTCTTCACTTTAGGAAAGCAAGAAACACATGGCCACTCTAAGGTGGGGGTGGCAAGACAAACCAAGAACAACCTGAATCAACAAAGTATTTCTGTAGTTGATAGTGGAATGTTACACTGTCATGTCAGGTCTGACAACTCACAATCAAGTTAATCCTTCTAGTTTAAATCTTTTTCCTATAATCTTTTCAGAAAGCTCTTCTATGAGATGACACACAGAAAAACAATGCTAGAAAGACAAAGTTTATAAGATTGAGAAGCACAAAATACCTGTTGTGTCTTCTGGATATCTGCTATTTCTAGCAGAACAAAAGAAAGATAAAGAAAAGGCTTGTTGCAAACACTAATTTACTTGTAGGGATATCAGCACAGATCAGGCACACAGCACTGTTACCTTAAAGAATCAACTCAAAAATTTTAAAGAGTGAAAAGTCTGGACTGTCTACATGGGAACATATCTAGAAACTAACTTAACTGGACTACTGTAGACAAAATAAGGACACCATTGACATCTGGGAAAAGCATTGGCATTCAATAGGCAGCATTTGTAAAAGCTTACTCTTCATCAGTCTGCACACAGTTATCCAGTTCTATCACGTGGCTGCCAATAAACCAGACGAGGTTGGAGAAATAAGGAACTGCAGTTTTATCTCGAATGTAATGCAGCATAGGCTGGTTGTCCACTGAAGAGAAATCATTAAAAAGAAAAATCAGTTGCCAATATTTTTATTGCTTTTTAAGAAACACAATAAAGTATCTTCTGAATTTGATTACATGCTGGTTTTCCATATGAGTATATACCTGACACGATCTTAGGCATGAAATGGAAATCTATAAAAATGTCACATCAATTCTTATCTGGCTTGAATGAGTCTAATGTTGATATATTTACAGATGTCTGAAAATAAACAAATCTAGTGGAATTCAGAAAGGTTCTTTTAGCACATTATTTATGAAAAAGAAGAGAGAAGCGCAAGAATAAAGCAGTAATGCTGAGAGTCAAGCTAGTTAGACTTACATGACACTGCATTAAGGAACACAGGAATCATCAGTGAAGGAAGGGCAAAAGAAACAGACAACAGTTAACAGGATTAGGAACTGGGATAGTGACATCCTCTAAAAGGGTTTAAAATGCTAAAGCACAAAGCATCTAAACTAAAACATATGGGGTAGCAGTTAGAGCAGAATATTAGAAACAAATATGCAAACAGGTAGTCAGATAATTATTCATCCTGAACACCTGAGCTTTGCCTTTTCAACTCTAATCACTATATCACAAACATTCAATGAAAATTCTAAAAAAGTAATTTTTTAAAAATAAGAATACTTAGCTGCATAAATATATCACAAATAGGATATGAAGCCTATAATCTGCTCTTTTTTGTGAGCTCATATTCACATCTACAGTTCCTTGAAGTAGAAGGCAAGTACCAAGTACCCATTTCTCATACAAGAAAGTGTTGCAGCCAACACTGAAAAGACCCTCTTTGCTATGCAGGCTCTCCAGTCATTTGCAAAGCAAACAGCTCATTGTTTTAAAAAAGACCTCATATGCTTCTATGAAGACTGTCAAACCTCTTCTTCTCTTAATTGACAGAAAGTCGTGTAAATTCAACATGAAATTTAACTTAAAATGGACTAAAGAACAAGAGATCCTGCATGAACATATTGCATAATACATATTACTTTATAGCATGCTGATTTCAGAGGTAGAAGTTCAGAAAAACCAATTTTTTTACAGAGAACACTGTGAACAGTTTATTAAAAATCTTAAATATCCCAAGAAAAATTTAGGGGGAAGTGACTTTTGGACATTGGGTTTAGAGTAGACATTCTCAAAGTAGTGCTAACTTCAAAGTTCAACCAGGTTGTTGAGGTCCCTGCTGAGTTTTGAAGACCTCCAACAACAGAGATGCCTCAGTTTCTCTGGAAAACTCGTTGCATTGCTCAACTACTCTAACAGTGAAGCTTTAGGTTTTTTCCTTATGTCCTACTGGAATGCTCAGCAGAGGAGTTTGAGACTGCAGCCTCCTGACCTTCACTGAGCACCTCTGGTAATGGTCCAGCTCCTCTCAAGACTGGAGTGACTGCAGCACCTAACAGTTCTACAGTCATTTTAATGCACTTCCAATCCAAAAGGCAGTGATGTTGGTTACTGCTTCATACACTAGAAAGCTCAATTTCATGAGTAAAAGATAATTTATTCTTAAAACACTCTGGTTTTGCAGTTTTTGTTTGTTTACTTTTTAAATACAGTCACATTCTGACCTCTCTTGGAAGGGAAGCTAAAGTTCCTCATGTATGCCTGACACTTCTGGGTTTTTTTTCAACCAGTTTTATCGGTGAGAAAATAATACTATTTACAAGTACATACTGCAGGTTTGGGATAGTTGTCACAAAGTAAAAAATGCATATCTGAAACTTGTCAACATGCTAAGCTTTTCAGTCTCACAAAAGAGAAGAAAACCCTCACAAATAAATAAGTGAAAATTACACTACAATGAAACAAGATTTGCACACATACCTTTTTTAATATATAAAAAGCGTACCTTTGTAGACATTTAAAGTTATAGTCCTAACAGCAATCCTGACCATGCTTTCGGGGTGGTTAAAAAATTTAATAGCTTCAGTGTACAAAGCAAAGTCGTTAGTGTGCTGTAACAAGAGGAAAGAAAATATTTATTCATTGAACATGTACAGAATAGGGGTTGGGATTCTGTATAAATTATGTTTTCCCTATATTAACCTGGTATCTTTACCTTCTACTTAAGTAATCAAAATGATTTTACAATGCACATTCAGCTGCCTTTGTAGCTCTGCATTAAAACGAGCTGCTTTAGGCACCAGAGCTTCCCGGGATAACTGCACACATAGCCAGTGCTTTCATGCCCTCTTCTGGCAGAAAGCAGAGTGCAGAGGAAAAACCCAATTCAACTTTGCCCTTTGACTCAGCTTTTTGGACTTTGACTAAACCTTTTAGAACCAAGTGATGCAATAGAAAAGATCCTGCTTATGAAGGCACAAGAAAACAAAGCATAAACAAGTTGAATTCTCAAGGAAGCAGACTTTAAAACTACTGAAATTATTCAATATAACACTAACTTCCAGATTTTTTTGTAAAAGGACAAAGCCATGCTTGTGCAGAGATCCTCACAAACAAATTCACAATCACTGGTATGGCCATTATAAAAATAAAAGTAAGACATTATGAGACAATAGACTAAACAGAGTATGTGCCACACTCTTCTCAATCTCTAATTCAAGTCCTCTTATCATTATATTGCAACTTGCTTTACTTACCTCATTATAAAAGAAATGTACAGTATGATTATTGAGTTTCAGGGAAAGAGTTTTCAAAAATGATATGTAATATGCCATGATCTCCTCATCAGAAAAGTCAAATTTGTGGACAATAATAGAATTCACATGGTTATTAGAGAGCAGGTAGTCTGAAAAAAAAATTATTTACACAGGTTAACAAAAAAATTTGCTGTGGTAACAGGCTGTATTTAAAGTGACAACTAGAAAGCAACAATCTGATGCTTGAAGATCACAGTTTTGAGCCAAACAGCTCAAATGATGCCTTTGAGCATTAATATAAAGGATCTACTCCCTACAAAGGTCTTTGCTCCCAAGAACAAGACAACTGAGAATATACGTTATCTTCCTCAATTCAGGTAAGCTCTGCAGCTAATCACACTTAACTCTCCAAGGCTTGATGATGACTTTCATAACAGTTGTGGAATACTTCAAATTATTAATTCTCCATACTCTATGTATTTTGCAAAAAACCTCAAAGGAACCTCCTGTGGTTGACTGCCAGCACCAATGATGTCAGAACAGTTACAGTACAAACTACACACCAGTTTCACCACATGACCTGTGGCAGCAAGTGAACATTTCAGATCACAACTAATTTGACTTAAGGAATCCCTTGAAACATGCTAAATGCTTGTTGTACCAAAAAACTACTTTTGCACCACTGAAAACTTACATTCAAAGGTATTGTGAAGTCAGTTTATACCATATTTTTGATAGTGTTCAATTTAAAGACTGTTAGTAATTCATATAGTTCTGTGCAGGGGTACTAGGACTAAATTTCATTGAATGAAAGGGAATCCAATCAAATCTAGATCACTTCATCCTAAGCAGTTTGGAAGTGTGTCCTTACACAGGGATGTTTCATGGCTGATGTTCTCAAAAAGGATGTTCAGAGTCTGCAGCAGCTGCACACACACATAACGACCTGACTTCTGCCGCAGGATGTTCAGGAAGAACTCAAACATATTCTTCTCCAAGAAAAAGCTGAAATAAAATAAAGATGTCATTAAGTCACATGCTGTAAGTAACAGGAATATAATTTGGCTAGGAGCAGGGATGATTCAAGGCAACTTTGATAAACAGCATGTTTTGCTTTTATAAAGAATTACATTTCAAAGTCACATCTGTATAACAAAATAATATCTTTGAAAAAAACTTAAATGCTAAACAAGAGGGCTTAAAAATTTAAATTATGCAGGAAAAAAGGTACCAAGTAATCAGGGCCTTCTTACTGTATTTTTAGTATATTCAGTTTATCAGGCAGCTCTAAATACCACAGCTAGAACTTGTGGTATCTTAGGTAAATTGAAGCAATGTGATATTAATAGATGTACTGAGTAGATCTGGACCCTAAAATAGGTTAGAGTTCGTATTTATATCAAAAGAATGGAGAGTCAAACAAAAGCAGTATATGAAAGGGGCTCTGGAATCCAAACACTTTTTAGAAGCAGCAAATTCCTGTATGACATGAATATGAACCTGCTCACACATCTACTCCAGGACACAGCTTTTTACATATAGTCATGAAACACATCTTGGAGGAGTTAACAGTAACAGTGTACAGAACTCTGTACAACTCCAAGCATTCTTCAAACACAAAAGCAGAGTCTCAGAGAACTGGCTCAGGAGCACTCACTCAAACACTGAGCTGTCATTCTGATCCCCCCAGATCAGGATCTCCGTTATGGAACGAATGGTCTCCACCAGCAGGTTGCGGTTGTGATCTGTTACGATCGTATTTTTACTCAAAATATGATACATGTACCTAAAAGAGAAAAGAAGTACAAGTAATGTGCTATCCTGCCACTTTCACATGCACCAGGTTTGTCTTTCATCACTGTACCAATGCAGACATACATATATGCACACACTAAGTTTAATAGTTGTACAATTTTAAACCCCTAAAATTTCCTTCTAATACTGATGAAGAGAGAAAAATATGTGTTAAACAGAGTGACAAAGGAAACAAATATCCCCCAGCCAGGTGAGTTATGAGTGCTTATGAATATGTTAACAGAGAACTAGAAACTGTGCAACTGGTCCCAAGGTGCTTCTGAGAATTTCTTTGGAACATGTTCAAGTCAAAGGGGTGATGAGCAAGAGAAAGAGAAGAAGCAGATAAGCATGCAGTAGCTGATATGGAAAAGTGGCAATGAGGTCTAACCCTTCTCTTGAGTGGCACATGAGTTCAATCCCCTCTCTTGCCTGCAGAGCCCCCTCACAGACTCACATCAATTTTGATGTTTAATATCAGGACTTAAAGACTGTTCATTCACCTCGGCAAAGCTTCGTCAGGTTTCTGCTCCTTTGAGCACTCCCAGAAATCAGTAATTCCCAGAAACACTGACTGGAAAGGGGGTAAAATCCAGCTTTATCATTTCAAAGGGCAAGAGTTTAAGACTGTCTAGTGAAGCTTAAAAAAGGGTATGTCTATATCACAGGTGAGAGGAAGCTATAGAGAATGCAAGCCCTTCAGGTTTTGAGTCTCAGAATGTTAATCTTCAAGGAAGCACTTTTTTTTTTCCCCCAAGTAAGTTGTTACATCAAAGTACCAACTTACTTCTGTCTTGTTATTTCCTTATGTCCCACAAAAAAAAAAAAAAAAAGGTGGGAGTAAATTCTAATAAAAGCACAAAAACCACCACTGCTTTTCTCCCTCTTTTTTTTTCTTTTATATAGTGATTTTTAAAAAAGGGTAAATATAAGAAAGGTACACAGTTTTGAAAATAAATAAAAAGTGAGGGAAATTTCATGTCATTTCAGAACTGCACAAGTTTAGATTCCTAAACACAGCTCCTACATTATTATGCTATGATTGTACTGAAAATCAGGAATAACACCTCAGCATTTCTGTGCAAATACTCAGAAGTGCTTGGAAAGGATGACAGATTTCCCATATTATTAATCTTGTCATGAATAGTGGAGTTAATCAAACTTCCAGGATCTAATTCTGTGAAAATAGCCTGTCTCCTGACCCTGGGGCAGCCTTCATTATTGTTTTGGATTCCATGAGAGTTTGTTCAGTGATTCAGACTAAAATTCTAGAAATCTCATTTGTAGAATTTTGCCAAGCTTCAGTAAGGTAGCAAAAAACACTGCATTTCTAAAAAAATTTTTTTTGGGGTGTCTGGTTTATGGCTTAAAGTAAGACGTTTAGGTCGAAAAACAGACTTCCCAAAAAACAGGATTCCCATCAATTTTATTAACACCAAAAAACTGAATCACTGCCCTGGGCAAGCATGCAGCCAGAGACTAAAATGCCATTTAATTCAATACTCATGTGAGGCTGTTCCAAATATTTATCAGACTTACAAAGACAAGACATCACCTAGTTTCAGAACCTTTTGCTTGAACTCAAAATACCTCTCACAAACACACAAGAACTCTGATCCTATCTTCAATTTATTCAAAGTCAAATTCGGTTTTGGGAGCCTTTTTCAACTGCTGAGCTGCCACTGAGTTGGGCAGAGTTTTCCAGGACTTGCAGCAAGAAACAGTCTGTCCTCACAAGCCATGCAGGGTACAGGTGCCATTTCAGAGAAGCTGATGGTAAAACACTGTGTGCTTACTGTTCTTGGTGTTACTTAACCATCCAACAACAATTCTGCTGTGTTGAATACTGCACAAGGACACAAGAGGTAAACAGCCCTCAGAAGTCCACAGCCTTCACAAACTTGAAACAACACGCTCCCTTCCCTCACGCCTCTAATCAGCAATGTGACAAAGCCTGCAGCACATTACTGAAGCCATTAGCACACTATATATATCACCAGGCAGCAAAAAGGTGGGAAAAGGGAATAGGTGGGTGGGGGTGGGGGCGAGAGGTGGAGAGGGAATTGTCTTTTCTTAATCTTTCTCTTCAGTAAAAAAATACTCTCCCTCTTCATGGTGTTTCCTCCTCTCCCTCCTAAATACACATTCATTTTCAAATCCAAAACAGTCACTGATCACATTGAAACCACTCTAGGAAAAGTTGATTCTCAGCTGTGTCCTACAGTCATAGCTGCCTGGTCACATGCTGTACCATAACAGCCCAGCAAGGCAGAGAGCACCTGGAAATCCTCTTCCACTAATCTGAGCATCACAGCTCAAGATTCCTTCTGTGGAGACTGACAGTGGATGGATCACAGTGAAGATGGGAGAGCTTAAGGCTGACCGTGTGAGAATTCCTGGGGTTTTTAAAACAGCACACGAAAAAACTTCCCATTAGGGCACTTTGTGAATCAAAAGACAGAGCACAAATCAGTCCCTGCTCTGAGGATGCAGCAGTTAATGGAGCAGAGAACATCTGAAGAGATGGCAATTAGATCAGTTCATTCCACAATAATTTTACAACTTCCTGAAACAGTTAGTAATTAATACCGTATTACTTCACATATTTTAGACTATTAATTTGAAGTCACAGAGAAATTATTGCATCTGTGAACATGTATTTCTCATTAATAAGTTACATTATACAAACTTGGGATTAAAGTTTACTCCAGCAGTAGAATTTTGGGTATGGGATGCAGTGGGAAGAATAACAAGCTATTATTTCATTTTGGGAGCCTATGGAACATAAGCATTGCAAACACACAAAGCAAGAAGCATTTAACAATCAGGAATACATTATCTCCAAATTCATTTACTTAGTAGCAGCGGTACTGCAAAATTCCTTAATCTGCTAAGGCACTGATGCACTTAGAGGAAACCTGAGCTTCAGCTTCAAGCTATCCCTTTTTATTTCTTTTTTTTATCCTATTTGCTTGAAAATGGACAAGGAAGCATGCACATACTTGCTTTTCTTTACAGACACATGAAATACCATATTATGAGAACATGATATATCACACAAACCCAATATTTTTGTATTTAGATAAATCCTTAAGGGCTGAGTCTAAATGCTGATTACAGAGGGATCAGGTTTGTGCTGCAAAACACAAAACTATCAAAGAGGAGACTTTTGTCATCTCTATCTGAAGACTGGGTTAAACAAAAACACATCATACAGGAAGTGCCAAAGCACTCAATACCGTCAGAATCAGTGGGAGATGTTGCCAGCAACTTTACAAACCAAACAAAATTCTGAACATTTTTCTGGTTAGAAACCATGCTCAAAGGGCTAACATAGTAACTCATGAATATTTTAAGTGCACATTAATGACTTTCCTACTTATTACTAACAAAAATACACTAGAACAGGTAAGAGTTTAAGAAGTCAAGCACTCAAATTTTGAAAGCCCAGACCTGACCATAACAGGCTTGCTCCTTCACACTGCCTGTAATCAGGTAATTGCATATTGTTCTCACAGAGGAAACCTGCTGCATAGCAGGGACAGCGCCTCAGGAAATGAATCACCCATGAAAAAGCCTTCAAACACACCTTCAAGGACACTGCATGTGACCAAGGCATGGGAAATGTTCAGCACCCAATTTCAATGGCATGCAAACTTTTGTGCAATCACAATGCAATTCAAATACCAAGTGCAGAAGCAACCAATGGAAATGTGCTTGACAGTAACAACAGGGCTGTGTAAAATACCACAGAAAAGTAGAGGGAAAAGTCTGACTTGGAAACAAAGACACACAAAAAGAACAAGTTCTCTGAGAAGTACCCAGGCACTGAGTAGCACTGTGTCATCCTTCTCCAGATCACATTGCAGAAGTGGATTAAATTTTAACTGTTTTCACTAGATCAAGAGACTGTATAAAAACACCTAATACAAAGTATCACAATTTTCCTTCAGCTAATCCATTCTCTGGCGTGTTTGCAGGAAGACTGAATATCAAAATTTCAAAAGCAAACCTCAAACAAACTACATTAAAGCTGATGAGAAAGAGCCAGCATTTACTGACAAAAAGCAGTAATGCTCCAAGTATCACTAAGCATGTGGATTGTTTACAATTTAGACTAAACTCTACCTTATGCAAGTTTAAAAATAAAAATGTTCCCACAAGGCTAACCCAGACTGATTTCACCCCTATAAGCATAATATGCCTTTTACAGCCTGAGCTAACCTATAATAGCAGGGCAGGTGTCTTGAACTCAACTCCTTCATATGGAACACAAAATGGGGCTTTGATGAGTAGAAAAGATGAGAAGGTAAACAGCTTATCAAGTGAGCTTACTGAGACTTTCTTGCATGACCCCGGGTGTCTTGAACTCAACTCCTTCATATGGAACACAAAATGGGGCTTTGATGAGTTGAAAAGATGAGAAAGTAAACAGCTTATCAAGTGAGCTGAGACTTTCTTGCATGACCCCAAAACAAAGGCTCTCTGACCTTTTTCCTTCTGTTACTTTACCCACTTGAACACTTGGAAAAGACCTAAATTTCACCTTTCCTGTTGGAATCTAGCTAGCATCTGAAATTCACACAGCCTGGATAAACAAACACTTAAAATATACATAGTATAAACAGATCAAAGGTCTCATCTGTCCTTTACATACGACCATTTCAGATTCATAATTACAGAAATCACATGCAAAAAAGCAAACAGACCAAAGCTCGTACTTCAGTAGATATATATATTTCAACTCTCTGATAACAGCCCAATTCCCCATTGCTACAAATGAGGTAGGGTGTCATTTTTCTATTCTCTGTGGCCCCAACAGATCATATGGACATATTTTTCTGAAATGTGAAAGTAAGTCTCAAGTCTCGCTCTTTTTTCCCCCCTAAACTTAAATTCAGTTTTTTCAAATTTCATCACAGACCAGCATTCTTGCTCTATCTTCAAGTCAAATATCAAAGCCAGACAGAGCTAAAGCTCCACTCATGCTGAATAGTAAACAATAACTACTCCTTGTATGTTCAACAGAACATTCCTGTGTTTTCATTTGAGCATGACTTTTCCCCTTTTTCTTGTAAAACCAGATTACACTGGCTTGCTAGTCTGACCTGCAATGCTTTCAAAATTATTTCTGCAGTGCTACTGCCTCATTAGTTTTGTATTCATGGGCTTGAGTTCTGTGTCTTCGGTAAAAAGCATTGCATTTCAGAAAGTAGTGCTCATTTTGAACATTTTTCCCGTTTAGAGACAAGGACCAGAATCCATAAATCATCTTGATAAAGCAACGGCAAGATCCAAATCTTGTACAGGGCATCCTGCTCGTTACTGTCAGAACCCATTCATGTCCTCCTTGTAAGATGACTGAAAACTACTAGGCACTTTTTCTCAATGAGATACATAGTCACAGTGATTTCATTTAGAAATCACTTTGTCTCTTAATGACCTCCTCTTCTCGTTCAGTACAAAGAGAAGCTATCAAGGTGGTTCTCATTTTTCTTGCAATAGCGGAACACTTAAAATGGAACAGGGAAATCAAATCTTTTATCCCTTGCCACCCTTCCAACTCTCCAGTGGCAGAGCTAGGGAAAAACTATTCCACCTTGTGCAGCCAGCAGTAACACACGGCTGTGGGGCTCCAAACACATTCCAGCTCTCAGGCTCAAAGCTCTCCTTCTGCAGCAGCGGCTGCGTCCTGCAGCACAGGGCACATCCCGGCCGTGACTCACTGCCGCCCACCGCCGTCCCCGCACGCCCGCAGCTGCACTGCCCGCACTCCGGCACCAGCCCCTCGCCCCCCGCCTCAGCCGCCACCAGGAAACAAACAAAGCTCTCCCTCACGAGGAACGCGCTATTGCTTGTATTTATCACGCCTCGCACTCTACTCCACCGAAGACTCTGGGGCTTTACTAAAAACAAAACAAACACGTATGGCAGCCCGGAGTGTGACATTACATGACGAACTACGTCCGCCCTTCTGGGACGGAGAAGCTGGTTACCGTGAGGCAGACACCGGACCACAGAGCCTCCGCCACCGGGACTGCTCCGGGCGCGTTTCGCTCGGAAGAGCTGCGGCAGAACGCCACGGCGAGGGCAGCGAGCGCCTGGGCAGCGCCGTCCGCCGAGCCGCCCTTTCCTCTGCCGGCCCCGCAGCCGGATCCGAGGGAAACCTGCCCCGAAACCCGCCCCGAGCAGCTCTGCGGACGGAGCCCGGCCGCAACCGCCCCCTCCGAGCCCCCTCACAGCCCCGCCACCCTCCGCCCTCACCGCCGCCCCGAGCCCGCGGCCGCCCCCCGCTCACTTGAGGTGGTCCAAGGAGTGGATGCTGCGGGCGGCCTTCCCGTGCCCGCCGCCCACCCAGCTGCGGGAGCGGCCGAACATGCTGGCGGCAGGAGGCTGCTGCAGCCCGCGGGCCCTACGGCCTCATAGCCCCGGGGGGCGAGCGGGCGACCGCGGGCGGGGACCGGCCCGGAGCCTCGGCGGCGGAACCGGCGCGCACGGCGCATGCGCGGCCAGGGCACGCCGGAAAGCGCCGGCCCGGCCCCGCCCCCGCCCGCGGACCGCGAGTCCCAGAGACTAAACTCTACCTTATGCAAGTTTAAAAATAAAAATGTTCCCACAAGGCTAACCCAGACTGATTTCACCCCTATAAGCATAATATGCCTTTTACAGCCTGAGCTAACCTATAATAGCAGGGCAGGTGTCTTGAACTCAACTCCTTCATATGGAACACAAAATGGGGCTTTGATGAGTTGAAAAGATGAGAAAGTAAACAGCTTATCAAGTGAGCTGAGACTTTCTTGCATGACCCCAAAACAAAGGCTCTCTGACCTTTTTCCTTCTGTTACTTTACCCACTTCAACACTTGGAAAAGACCTAAATTTCACCTTTCCTGTTGGAATCTAGCTAGCATCTGAAATTCACACAGCCTGGATAAACAAACACTTAAAATATACATAGTATAAACAGATCAAAGGTCTCATCTGTCCTTTACATACGACCATTTCAGATTCATAATTACAGAAATCACATGCAAAAAAGCAAACAGACCAAAGCTCGTACTTCAGTAGATATATATATATATATTTCAACTCTCTGATAACAAGCCACAACACTAACAGCCCAATTTCCCATTGCTACAAATGAGGTAGGGTGTCATTTTTCTATTCTCTGTGGCCCCAACAGATCATATGGACATATTTTTCTGAAATGTGAAAGTAAGTCTCAAGTCTCGCTCTTTTTTCCCCCCTAAACTTAAATTCAGTTTTTTCAAATTTCATCACAGACCAGCATTCTTGCTCTATCTTCAAGTCAAATATCAAAGCCAGACAGAGGTAAAGCTCCACTCATGCTGAATAGTACACAATAACTACTCCTTGTATGTTCAACAGAACATTCCTGTGTTTTCATTTGAGCATGACTTTTCCCCTTTTTCTTGTAAAACCAGATTACACTGGCTTGCTAGTCTGACCTGCAATGCTTTCAAAATTATTTCTGCAGTGCTACTGCCTCATTAGTTTTGTATTCATGGGCTTGAGTTCTGTGTCTTCGGTAAAAAGCATTGCATTTCAGAAAGTAGTGCTCATTTTGAACATTTTTCCCGTTTAGAGACAAGGACCAGAATCCATAAATCATCTTGATAAAGCAACGGCAAGATCCAAATCTTGTACAGGGCATCCTGCTCGTTACTGTCAGAACCCATTCATGTCCTCCTTGTAAGATGACTGAAAACTACTAGGCACTTTTTCTCAATGAGATACATAGTCACAGTGATTTCATTTAGAAATCACTTTGTCTCTTAATGACCTCCTCTTCTCGTTCAGTACAAAGAGAAGCTATCAAGGTGGTTCTCATTTTTCTTGCAATAGCGGAACACTTAAAATGGAACAGGGAAATCAAATCCTTTATCCCTTGCCACCCTTCCAACTTTCCAGTGGCAGAGCTAGGGAAAAACTATTCCACCTAGTGCAGCCCGCAGTAACACACGGCTGTGGGGCTCCAAACACATTCCAGCTCTCAGGCTCAAAGCTCTCCTTCTGCAGCAGCGGCTGCGTCCTGCAGCACAGGGCACATCCCGGCCGTGACTCACTGCCGCCCATCGCCGTCCCCGCAGCTGCACTGCCCGCACTCCGGCACCAGCCCCTCGCCCCCCGCCTCAGCCGCCACCAGGAAACAAACAAAGCTCTCCCTCACGAGGAACGCGCTATTGCTTGTATTTATCACGCCTCGCACTCTACTCCACCGAAGACTCTGGGGCTTTACTAAAAACAAAACAAACACGTATGGCAGCCCGGAGTGTGACATTACATGACGAACTACGTCCGCCCTTCTGGGACGGAGAAGCTGGTTACCGTGAGGCAGACACCGGACCACAGAGCCTCCGCCACCGGGACTGCTCCGGGCGCGTTTCGCTCGGAAGAGCTGCGGCAGAACGCCACGGCGAGGGCAGCGAGCGCCTGGGCAGCGCCGTCCGCCGAGCCGCCCTTTCCTCTGCCGGCCCCGCAGCCGGATCCGAGGGAAACCTGCCCCGAAACCCGCCCCGAGCAGCTCTGCGGACGGAGCCCGGCCGCAACCGCCCCCTCCGAGCCCCCTCACAGCCCCGCCACCCTCCGCCCTCACCGCCGCCCCGAGCCCGCGGCCGCCCCCCGCTCACTTGAGGTGGTCCAAGGAGTGGATGCTGCGGGCGGCCTTCCCGTGCCCGCCGCCCACCCAGCTGCGGGAGCGGCCGAACATGCTGGCGGCAGGAGGCTGCTGCAGCCCGCGGGCCCTACGGCCTCATAGCCCCGGGGGGCGAGCGGGCGACCGCGGGCGGGGACCGGCCCGGAGCCTCGGCGGCGGAACCGGCGCGCACGGCGCATGCGCGGCCAGGGCACGCCGGAAAGCGCCGGCCCGGCCCCGCCCGGCCCGCGGACTGCGAGTCCCAGGGAGCACCGCGGGGGGCGGGGCCAAGCCCTCACACGGACGGAGCGGAGCGGGGCGGGGCGGGGCTTGCGCCGGGTGCGCTTTGGGGCCGGCTCCCTTAGAACAGCATACGAGACTAAACGGAAGCCGAACCAGAAAAAACAAACCTCATTAAATGTGTGAGTGTACGTCCTAAATGTGTTGTCATTTGAGGTAGAATTTGGCCCCTGACATTCCTTGTTCGGTTTCCATAACCCAAAAGAAGCTGTTCTGTCTGGTCAGCTCCTCTGCTGCAGGCGTCAGAAATTCAGCTGCTGGCATTCCCCTTGTTCTAGTAAGATTTTGAATCGGCTTAAAAATTAAGGAAGAACAAAAAGAAGGGGACCCTTGGTTGTCTTGATCTAGTTTTGGATTTTTTTTTTTTTTTTTTTTTTTTGCTTTAGCCAGAGAAATCTATGTAAAAGCTAAAGAGTTTGTCAGGCAGTATCAAAAATGCACCGAGTTTAAAATCCCGCCTTCGGTTATATTTTGGTATAGGTAAAGCCTTGGTCGGCAGAGAAACACCTGCACCGCAGGCGAGAGGGGCCCGGGCCCGCAGTGCTGCTGCAGGAGGGCCTCGGTCACGGCAGAGGTCGTGAAACAACTCCAGGGGCGAAGGCACAGCCCAGAGCTGCCCGCGCTGCCCCGCTCCGCGGGCTGCGGGCTGCGGCAGAGCTCGGGCAGGCAGGAGCCGAGGGTCGCGCAGCGCAGGCGGCCGCTGTCCCCTGCACCCCCCTGCAGCCGCAGCGGGACCCCAGTGCCGGCAACGCGGCGGAGGCGCCGGCGCCCGTCACGACCGCCCCGCGCCAGCAGCAGCGCGGCGCTGGTAAACAACGGCGGCGTGCGGCGGGGCGGGGAGCGAGGGGCGGGCAGCACGGTCCTGCCGCGCAGGCCGGGCTCGCTGGCAGGTCCTCCGAGCCGGCCTCCCAACGCCTGCGGGCTCCTTCCGCAAAGTTTGCGGGCGGCAGGAGGAGGAGGAAGGAGCCACGGCGGGACTGCAGTAGCGGGGCTGGAGATGCCGCTGAGCAGCCTCCTGCCGGCGGCGGGGCTGCGGCAGCGCCGCTGAACCCGCGCTGGCCGCCCGCCCGCTCGCCGGGGCGCCTCTTCGTCCGGGGACGGAAGGGACCGAGCCGGCCGCTCCGCGCCCCTGCGGGGCTCGCTTCTTCCCGGAGTCCGGATCCGGCTCCTCTGAGATTCTGCCCTTTGCTGCCACCGGGGCTGCGGCGTACAGTCCTGCCCCGCTCCCAGCTCCGCTGCCGTCCGCCCCCCCGCGCCGGCCGGGCGGCTCGGTGCTCGCTGCCCCCGCAGCCCCCACGGCTGCATGACCGCCGCGGTCTCCGCACGTCTGGATTCGGTGGAGTCCTGGGCTTTCCATGCGCTTCTGGTGCTGCCCTATATGTTTTACGTGGGCTTGTTCTTTGTCAATGTGCTGATCCTGTACTATGCCTTCCTGATGGAGTACATCGTCCTCAATGTGGGAATCGTTTTCCTGCCCGAGGATATGGACCAGGCTCTGGTGGATCTGGGGATGCTTTCCGACCCTGGCTCAGTGCTCTACGAAACGGACAGCGAGCTGGATGTCTTTGACGGCTACTTGGAGTGACGCCCCAGGGCGCTCCGAAGCGACTGAGCTCCGCCGCCCGGCCCGGGGCAGGGGCCCGGCGAGCCCGCATGGCCGCAGCTCGGGGACCGCCGCGGCCCCGGAGTGCGACCCCGCGGCGGCTCCTGCGCAACATCTTCCCTTCCAAATGACAGCCGCCCCGCCGGTGCGGGGCCCAGAGGGCCAGCCGGGACCCGCTGCCGCCGGGCAGGCCCGCGGCGGCGCAGAGGGCTCTCCAGCCAAGTAAGTAATGCCTTAGTGTCGGGCCGGGCACAGCGGGCACGGCGCCGGGGCACGCTCCGCCGCAGCTCCCGGCTCGGGCGAGCGCTGGGCCAAGGGCCGGGGCCGCCCCCGGCGCTTCCCCCGCCCGGCAGCGCCCGGGCGCCGGCGGGGACAGCGACCCTGTACCCCGGGACTCCTCCTCCGGGCCACTGCAGCTGTGCTGCGGGGGGCTGCCTCTACAGCCGGGCAGCAACTTTGCTGATCCGGTCCTGAGAGCAGCCCTGAATCGAAACGAGCATCCCGGTTAATGTTTATTGCAATTCAGAGACCTTCATCGAGCCAGAAATCTTAATTTGCTGTCCTTTAAAACCACTCTGTTGGATAATGACAAACTACCCAGCTCACCGTTTTAATTGTAGCACGAGGGTTTTGCTTGGTCAGGTGGTTTGTTTTGTTTTTTTTGTTTTTTTTGTTTTTTTTTTTTTTTTTGTAGTTTTGAGTGATTCTGAAACTCTGGAAATATAAGGATTTAGCATTTTAAAACACTGAAATGCATTTGGGAAGAAAAATCAGTATTTCTAGCTAGGACTTTCTGTGCCAAATGTATGTTAATGAAAACATTCACAGTTTAAATTCAAATGTGTTAGCAAATCTGCCAGCAGATTTTTTTAGCAAAATATTGTCTGTAAATCTGAAATCCAGTTCAAGATATCTTTATTTTTCGTTTGAAGTGATGGAAATAGGGAATTCAGTTATAAGGTTACAAGTATAAACTCAGTGACCACACTACCAAATACCAGTTAATATTAAACTATTTTAAGCAGTCTTCTAATTTAGCAAACCCAAACAAAGCTTTCCCATAGTTCTGTCCTTCATATATTTTAAAATTATCTTCTTCATACATTTTAAAATTATCTTCTGATTATTTCTAGTCAGATACTGTGTAAAGCAATAGCTGATTTTGGTCAGTAATTTAGAAGGAAAAATGGGACATTTTTGGTGTTGGAGTAACATTGATTGCACAAACACATCTGAACAAGGCTTGGCCAAAGGCATGTGGGAGCCTAACGAGGGAGTGAACAGATTTTGTTGCTACTGAAGAAATCTCACTGCATATAGTCACTGCAAATGGAAGTGTCTATGCCAACACTTGGTGGTCCATCCCAAGCAATGGGATGAGAATCACTTCTGCTAGAATAGAAAGTGTGGAGCAGAACAATCCTCCCCCCAAATCACCATTGACTAATTTTGTGCTTGTCTCCTTTTTCAGCTGGACAAATAATATACATGCTCTGTATTCCAGGAATGAAATTCCTAAAAATTAATGGTAATTCAAGCAAAATCTTTAGTGCTAAAAACTGTATCCATTTTCTTTCCCAAAATATCTTTCCCTAAACTCCAAATCTTAGTGCAGGGATTCTATTTAGTAGAGGGATTAAAAATAGTTTTTTTAAATCACTTTTTTTTCTGTCTAGAATTTGTCTTGATGAGTTGTGTCTAGTTTTCAGGAAGACCTAAGGAGAGCATCAGACACAATTTTCCTCAGTGGTAAAAAAAAGAATTCCTATTATTCAAATACCATTTGATATGAGCGAGTAGAGGGATTAAAAATAGTTTTTTTAAATCACTTTTTTTTCTGTCTAGAATTTGTCTTGATGAGTTGTGTCTAGTTTTCAGGAAGACCTAAGGTAAGCATCAGACACAATTTTCCTCAGTGGGAAAAAAAAATTCCTGCTATACAAATACCATCTGATATGAGCACATTCAGTTCAGTGTAGATTATTTGGCTTCTTAAAATTTTCTTTCTTATTAATAAGATAAGCAGCTCTGGAGACTTCTTGATATTGTAACTATAAAACCCTCCATACACAGAAATCAAAATGCAGAGGTTTTCTCCAAGCTCAGAAGTAAGGCTCCATTTTTACCCCCCAAGAGCTCATGGAGCTCTGCGCAGGTACCAGCTCCAGCCCTGATCTTTCATTTGGAAGCTGTCAGGGTAGATGGTGGTTTCCACTGAGAATCAAATCACAAATCCCAAAAGTCTGATCAATTCTTAGGCAGCAAAAAATTTATTGTGTTTCATCTATTTATATATTTAATAATACTTACAGACATAGCAACCAGGCCCCAAATAGCATAATTACTTATCTACCAGGCAGAGACACGGCGTTTCCACCATGACAAGGGATTTGGGTTAATGTCCTGTTACAGGTTTCTTCACTGTTCTGTGCCATTCCTCCTCACCAGTTCTGTAGCAGCAAAGCAGGCAGAAGAGGGCCCTCATTTGGAGCTGTGCTTTTGCTTTGGGAGCAGCACTCAGGCCCTGAAAGGGAAGATTTAGATTCTTGTGGTGCCTTGCCTGCTGTGACCTGAGTTTGGTGTGAGTGTTAACCCCTGCCCTCCTGGCCTGGGAAGGTTTCCCACCTGCCCTGTTCCCTTCACCCAGAAGTGCTGAGGATTCACAAGACACTGCAGGAAGAATGGGTCTGTTTTGGCAGCAGTGATGAAAAATATGTAGGCCTACTCTTTGCATTAAAGAGCAGCATTCTTCATGTGACTCACCAGTGATTTCTGAGAGCAGCCAAGAGCTGTGATTATCCTGAGCTGAAACCTTGCAGCGTCCTCCGAGCCTGGGAGAGCGGTGCCTCGCACCCTGCGTGAGTGACGTGTGACAGGAAAACAGAGGGGGCACATCCCAGGAGGCCCTTCTGCAGTGTGTGGAAAGGCTAATTTAGATGTAAAATTAAAGAACACATGGATCAGAACAGCTCTGTGCTCTCTGGCAGCAAACCCCTCACTTGAATAAATTCAATAGAAGCAAAATGATATTGAAGTTTCTGAGCAAAATTGGTGGCAGAGATTGAAGGCAGACAGGTAAGTAAGCAGCTGAAAAATGTTTCCTGGCCTATTCAAATGAAGAAATTAATTTGTGTAAACTGAACAGAATTGAGCTTGTTTGTGTCATCTGCTGTTTTCGTGTGAGTGTGCCAGGTTATTTACTATGTGTTTGAAGCCCCCTGGAATAAGGTCGTATGACTATTCTCATACTTCCATAAAATCACATGTGACTCATCAGAAAGTACTCCTATCCTTTCTAAGAAAGAAAATGGGCAAAAGTAATCAATATTGAAAACTGACTAAGAAGACTGAATTTATGTAATCTTGCAGTACATGCTTTAACTGTATTTTTTCATAAGATGAATTGTGATGAAAATCTTCAGTGAGCAGAATCAAGCACTCAAAAACCTGTGACTCAGCACTGCCAATGAATGCCAGCATCTAAATTCTGAATCAAAAAAACCCCAACATAGCTTAACTCTCCAGCTCATCAATATAGTGCCAATTAGAACTGCAGGCTCAGTCTATGAGGCAGCCACCCCCTGCCTCTGTTCTGAAGCAGAGATGTCCTGCAAAGGACAGAGCAGAAGAATGATGTCACTAGCACTGTCAGGATACATCTAAATGTATCAGAATCTACTTCCTGACGTCTTTCTTTTCAGGCTTTAAATATTAAAAATAAGAGCAGAGTGGTTTGTTACTTAATTTACCTTGCCATTTTTCACTATTTTTCGCATTTTGGTAGAGATTGCCAAGGTGATTTGTTGGTTCCATGATACAGATCAGTTGGCTGCTCTATGTTTTACAGTAGCAACAGGATTAAGAGCAATTGCTATGATTTTTAGAACCATGGTTTGAATTTTTAGATAGATGTCTAATGTTCAAACTCACTTGACAGCTCTGCTTTAAAGAAATACTTAACAGGAATTCCATTCTAGATGGAAGGAAGACAAAATAATGGTTAATTGTTCAGCTGTCCATACAGACTCATTAACCACAGCCATGGGCAATTCTAAGTGATTTTCTACCTAAAGCATTTATTTATATAATGTCAAGAGAGTAAGCAGATTTTTCAAAAAGTTTTCCAAACGGTGCTGTTGATAATGTGAATTAAAATGAGGCATAGAAATTAGAGAGATGTTAAATTTTTGATAGACATAGTTTATGCCTGAGTATTGCATGTGTTAAAAGCCTCGGCCACAAGTAACTTTAAAGAATAATTTTTTTTAACAATCTGTGCTTCTTTTCTATAAAAATCAAGCTTTCTGTAATAAACTTGCTTCAAGAGGTTACTGGTTAATTGGTTAATAGCCAATTACTACTTTTAAGCTGTCAAAGGAATTACTACTTTTAAGCTGTCAAAGGAATTACGAAACAAATCCAATTCTTCATGTTTGTTTCCTCTGGAGGAGGGACAAAGTGACACTATAGTTCAGCTAATAACTATAAATCCTAAAATAGAAGAAAAGAATAATGTTTAGAGACATTTAGTCTCTAACTCTTTGCATTTGCCCCTCATAATGATCCTACCTTATAAGGAGTACAGCTATCCCAAAGGATTAAATATGCACAAGTTGCTAAATCTTTCCAGTTGCTCAGGGAAACTGTCTCACTGTCTTTCTTTTCACAGTTGAATTTTATTACTTTGGCTACAGTTTAGGAAATTAAAAATAGCTGAATAGCTTGAATGATGCTCTCTGGAGACACAAGCATGTGTCTAATATATGTGATGAAAAGGGCAAGGACAAATAGGAGCCATGTGTGGGAAATAATGGTATAATGGAAAATGGTGATGTGCACTGAGTGATGGATTGCTGGGGAACCTCCAGGTCAGCTCACAGACTCCAGGCTGAATACTCTTTTGCAGGGCCAGAAAGAAAGACCAAGGGTTGCTCAGGCAGTGGAGCCCAAATAGGCCACAAGAGCTGAAACACTGCTGCAGAAAGTGAGGAAACAGAAAACAGTGTCAGGTTGTGAAACAGTCACACCATGTGTCCTTTGCTCCAGCCTGCATTGTGAGGAGCAGCAACTTCAAAGGCAGAATTAACAAAGATACTGTGACTGAGCTGTTAATGCTAGAGTCATACTACAGCCATACTGTTCAGTGCTTGCAGGTATGTTCCAGGCTATTGAAAGTTCTAGTTCTGAGATTTAAAAAATATTTTAAAATATTTTCTACCTCTTAATTTTCCAGTTTTCTGAAATTTTTGAAGTTTTCTGTTAAAAAATAGGTTCTCATGAAATTTGAGGGACAGATTTCTAATGTGAAAATTAGAAAGGCAGGATTGAATATCCTGGCCAATTGTATAATTTACACCCCATTTAATATCTGCCACAACAAATTACAGTCTTGGACTAGCAGCCCTACAGCAGTGTTTGGAACTACCATTAGACAGCTTTACCCTTTGCTTTGGAGGCCCAATACATTTTGCTGTGCTATTTTTAAGTCAGCCTAGAATCTGATCTACAGTGCAGAATACTAACAACCACACTGTACTGCCTGCTGTAGATGAGGTTTTAGTTCCACTTGGAAAGCAATCAGATAAACATGAAATGAGTAACCAGGTAGAGCTGCTGTTCCCCCTTTTCATGTCCTCATTTTGAGAGAAAGGATTTTGAGCAGATGTGTTCTGTTAGCAGGTACTGTAGCTGACAGACATTTGACAGAAATGCCTCACTGGACACAAAAGTGCTTCTTGTTTCTGACCTAGAATCTGCAGTAAGTGGCACACAGGAACATGGGAAGTGTTGTGATGAGTCAGACCACGATCTCAGAGCCCTGTGTTCCACCTCTGGGAGAGCTCATGTCCCTGACCAAAATCTGCAGGCTGCTCTCTGTTCTGTCCAAGGCAGAATGCAAGATGTTGGATGGCACGTTGCTGCCCAGCCCTTTAGCAAATGTTTTCCAAGCCCACCACCCTTTGCTCACTTTGTTATGAAATCCCTCTGGATTTCCTTCATATTAGTACATGATCTGAATACTTGAAAGAGCATATTTTCTGCAGTCTGGAGGATTTCTTTATTCATCCTCTTCTTTGAGTCAGTAATGGTGATGAATAAAAATTGGTCCCTGGTACACTCTGCTACTGAGTTCCTTCCTACCAAGTTTTATTCTTTGCTTCCAATCTTTTAATCTGCTTTCAGTCCATAAAAGAACCTTTCCCCTAGGCCTGTGTCAACCTGTTTGCTTTTGGCCTCCTGTAAGGCCTGTGTTAATGACACTGTGCTGTGTCTGTCCAAGCTCATGCAGAGCCTGTGACATCAGATTTCATTCTTCATTCAGACCCAGAAAGGGGAAGGAGGGAGGAGCTGTCCATTCAGAGACTTGCTGCACACAACACAGAAATGTCCTGAGCTGCAGGCAGCCAGGAGACCTGCTCATGGTCTTCTGTACCTCAGCTCCTCCTCAACACAGACTCGTGCCCAGTCCCCTCTCAGAGCTGCACCATTCTACACCACACTCATTAGCCATGTGTAAATCACAAGACCAGGTGAATGCTGTCACTAGTGTCCAGCACCTTTGTAATCCACAGTTCTACTTAAAGGAATCTTCTCAGTCTTGTATTTACCCTGATGATTGTAAACAATCACCTCCTAACAGCAGAGTCAGTCAAGGCAAATTAGACAAACTGCGATAAAGCAATATAACAGTAATTTATCCTTGGTAGCAAGACTAAGAACTTACCCCAAAATGTTATTTAGCTCTGTAACTACTTAGCAGTGGATCCAAAATAGTTGCAACAATGCAACTCTGAAGTGGAAGAGAAAGTGACCAAAATCAGAGACTACATCAAATGTAGGCAATACTTAATTAACACGAGGATCCAAACAATACAAACACTGTAATGAACGGTATCTAGTCAAGATAATGTAGCCAGTTCAAACATCAATTTTAATTAGTAGGTGTAATGATATCAAATCTGGATAAAATAGGTTATCTCACTGTATGTCACAGCTGTTTTTACTCTTAAGAACATCCCCTAGTAATTGATGTGGTGCACTGTGGTTCATAGCTTACTCTCACACTGGTATCTTCATGGCTCTGTTAAAATTCTTAAGGACTGGTGTGCTCTGACATTAACAGAAACTGTGGCATTGATTTTTCTGAAAGGTTGTGCAGGTCATTACTTCTCAAAGAATTATTACCCATAGTCACAAAAGGGTTGGATTTTTACTTTTTTTTTTTTTTTCTAATAAGTCAACATCATGGTGCTGTATGTCACATACTCAGTGACTTTTCTGTTCATTTTAGGTATGGAGGGTCACTCTGTATTTATGTGTTTTCTTTTAAACAGATTCATTAAACACCTGAAATGGATTATGACCAGGTTAATGGATCAAGTCCTGGAAAGAAACTGTACTCTGAAATGCAGAGATGAAAATAAGGACAAGAGAACCAGAAGAAGAGTTGTCATCAGACCTTGTCAGTTGTGACTTTTCTTCACCTCTTGTGTGTGCACTTACTGCAGTGATTCATGCACCATACTGGGCTTCCATAGGTAATTCTGGGATGGACTAGATGAAAAAATAAGATAAACTATGTTCCATTGTAACAGAAAATCACGTTGTTACCCAGATTTGATAAACTTCTGAATGAATACCATGTCACCCAAATGGACACACTCTACATATAGCTTAAGCCAGTTTTACAATCACATGTTGAAAATTCTACCAGCCAGTAGTTCAAAAGCAGTGCTTTCTCAGGGGAAAATATGCAGGAGTGACTGAAGGAGGTTCTTTTCAGGGAGTATAATAGCAAGAACTGTGCTAGTAAGATATTTTATTTAAAATGAGAGCTTTGAAATAGATCAGAGAATGAATTTTATATAAGTCAGGTGGATTCATTATTTAACACAGGATACTTTGCAGATTGTTTAAGCTCACGTTCCTATGTACAGATGTGAAAGCAATACAATAAAGACTGTCCTTTTCCATGAAAAATTAAGCAGTTGTGTTGAAGTTGTTCTTCTTCAGTTTGAAAATAAAATAATTGAAATATGCTTTCAAGGAAATTCCAGTTTTCCTGCAGGTACCTGCAAGTAGTTCCAGATTGCTGAGATGGCCAGCAGGTAGGAAATCCTTCTCATGAAAAGCTTAAACAAAAATCAGACCTGAACTGAAACATCAGGCACTGGGGGCGGAGTGGGGGGGGGTATAACCCACTTGTCATCAGGGCAGGCATTAGACTGGTTTTGTTTTATTGTCGTTATACTTTTTTAGAAAAGTCTGATTTTGTAACTGTGCAATTTTTAAATCGACTTGATGTATCAAGAACATTTTGGATAAAGCAGAATTGAAAACAATTCTGCTGACACTCTCTGCCTGGTGTCTGTCCTCTGCAGTCTGTGTGTGCCATCTGCTCCCAGCGTGGGCTCCCTGCTGCAGACAGATGGTGTCAGGAGTCTCTTTGCAGCCACTATGAGGGAACAAGAGGGTGATGGCTTAGATCCCCCATGAAACAATGACAAACTTGTGTATCCTGATACTCTCAGTGTGTTGCATTCAATAGCACATTTTAGCTCCTAGGCGGTAGAAATCAGCTCCAAGTTCCCAAAATTCTGTGCTCCAAATGCAATTTTCAGCTGCTCCTGCAGGAGGGGAAGCACTGACACCAAACCACACAGCATTTCTCCAAGATAGGTTTCATCAGGTGCAGTTCAGGACGTTTAAACACTGACAACATAATCCCTGGACAGCAATTCAGGAATAAAGTAACTTAGGGCACAATATTCTAACGCATTATATATATGTATATATATATATTTAGGGAAGACAAATCCCCATTTAGGTACCTGTTTAGACTGGTTTTGTTTTATTGTCGTTATACTTTTTTAGAAAAGTCTGATTTTGTAACTGTGCAATTTTTAAATCGACTTGATGTATCAAGAACATTTTGGATAAAGCAGAATTGAAAACAATTCTGCTGACACTCTCTGCCTGGTGTCTGTCCTCTGCAGTCTGTGTGTGCCATCTGCTCCCAGCGTGGGCTCCCTGCTGCAGACAGATGGTGTCAGGAGTCTCTTTGCAGCCACTATGAGGGAACAAGAGGGTGATGGCTTAGATCCCCCATGAAACAATGACAAACTTGTGTATCCTGATACTCTCAGTGTGTTGCATTCAATAGCACATTTTAGCTCCTAGGCGGTAGAAATCAGCTCCAAGTTCCCAAAATTCTGTGCTCCAAATGCAATTTTCAGCTGCTCCTGCAGGAGGGGAAGCACTGACACCAAACCACACAGCATTTCTCCAAGATAGGTTTCATCAGGTGCAGTTCAGGACCTTTAAACACTGACAAGTGTTTTGTTCCACATAATCCCTGGACAGCAATTCAGGAATAAAGTAACTTAGGGCACAATATTCTAACGCATTATATATATGTATATATATATATTTAGGGAAGACAAATCCCCATTTAGGTACCTGTAGAAAGAATAACCAAGTTTACAAACTTGTCAAGCCCATTTGGTACCAACACAGTAAAGGCTGAATTTTGCTACTGCTGCCTCTATAATTATTAATTCATAGAGTTCATAGAGGTGGCTTCACTCGTTGGTCAGGTCCCACATAAGTCTTTTTAAGAACATGGTTCAGTTTGTCACTGTTGGTACTTACTGCAGTACCTAGGAGTTTGTAATAAGTTCTCTACACTGGGTTTGTGCCACACAGTGCACAACAAAACAATACAAATTTCCCTGAGTCAGTCACTTTGGAGATTCTGAATCTTAGACCAAGATTCCTGATTTCTCAGAACAGCTCAGCTTAATGCATTTAAGGGATGGGGAGAGTGTTACAGGCTCTGACTGCGATGGTAACACAATCCTGGGCATTTTAGCAAGGCTTCTTTGACAACAAAAAGAGATGGACATAAAGAGAGCAGCATTTTTCTCATCCTAAAAGATTGTTTTAGAATAGAGATTTGATCACAACAGCTTCTTAGAGGGTAGCTAGTGAATTCAGTTTCTATACACAAGGCATTCATTTGACAAAAACATTTTGGAGGAGCTTGGTGCCATAAGAATATCCAGACTTGCAACCCAGATTAAGTTTAGAACTTCTAACTGCAAAGATTGAGAAAGGATGAAAAGCCCTTTTTGCTTTTATTAGCAGGTGGCCTCAGTCAGCACGTTTGTATCTCCTGATCCTGAACTTACAGTCTGTCCGTTGGCATTGCAAGAACTTGTTCCTGTTAAGAAAGAATTATTTCTCCATTTCCAGCCCACTGAACTGTTCTGTCCATTCTGTCTCCCTCACGCACAGTGCTTTCCATTAGCCTGCAATACAAAGCCCCAAACCTGTTACTGTGGCAGAAGCCAGCAGTTCCTGTGTGGTTTCATAGTGTTTCCAAGAGAAAAATCAAAATTTCAATGGGTACTAGAAGGTATTGTTAAACAGAATACTTACTTTTATTAATACTTTACAAAAGATATGTAAAGACAACCAAAACACTGTATCAAAATTTACAATCTGTACATTATAAACATACATTCCCACTAATTCAGAGAACAGCAGTACGCCCAAGATGATTTTAGCAGTCCAGACAGCATCCTGTAACATTCAGCTGCCTGTGGAATATTTAGCACATTCTCAGACTCAGTCATGGTAAAGTGCAGCTGCAGAATATATCCCTAAAGGGCATTTGTCATCCAAAGCTTAGTTAGGAGAGGTCTTGACAAGGGCTCACCACGGATGTGTGTGGCTGCAGTGCCACAGTCTGATGGGAATATCACACCAGATTTGGCTTAAACTACCTCCCATTCAAGCAGCTCCAAGAGGAGAGAATAAGTAAGATTTTTATCCATGGCTCTGGCTAGAGTTTGGCCACAGAGAAGAACCATGCAGATAGTTTAGAAAAATACCACATTCTAATTACAATCATATTCTCCACAGAGTGGGAAACCACCTTGCTCTCTGTTCCTTTACATGTTTCATTCCCTGCTCTCAGAAATAACAAACAGATCTTTATTCCTCCCTTCTTTCTTTAATTTTTCCACTCTCTTTAATCTGCCTGCATCCCTGCTGTCAAGATTCTGCAGGAACTGAAACTTAAGCAGAGGAGTAGAACTTGCTGGAAATAAAATTAATGTTGTGATTTTGAGCTGTTTAAATTGGGGAATTTTTAAAGACCAAGAAACAGAGTTTTTGAGAGGTTAGTTGAGAGATTCTAGTTTGCACAGATCCTTGGGTTAGTATTGTCAGTGCTTCCTAGCAGAAGAGATTTCAAAGAGGTTGTTGAACTAACCCTGAGCTAACTGTGAAGTAAAGACTTCCCAATTTGTAGCATTTTGAGCATTCCTAGCTTTTTCAAACCCTTTTTGTTGTTCTGTCTCAGTCTGTATCTGGATAGGAAGCCAGAATGGTGCTCCTGCCCTGACAATTGCCTCTGCACAATTTTAAGTTCTCTTCATGTTCACAGAGCAGAAATAAAAGAATAAAAGAGAAAATTGGTTTGCTGTTGCAGTCAGCAGGATGAATATTTGGCCCACATATGACTGAGACCAGCAGCATAATAGTGCTTTGAAATGTGCTTTTGTCTGACAAAAGCCTGGTTACTGCCTGGTTACTCCTAACTCTGAACCAAAGGCCACATAAACCACACACAGTAGTGATATCACTGTCAAGTATAAAATTGGTGCTTGTAAACATTCGTGCTGCCAGCTGCATTTAAGAAATGAAATTCCAATCCAGGTATATGAATTCAGAGTTCTCATTTGAGACAAAGTAAAAACCTTCAAAGACTGTTTGAGGATTTGTGTGCAATAAACTGGCTATTTTTATCTATTTGGATTTCTGCAATAATGTTAGAAGAATCCTTCATAGTTTTTCAATTCCTTTCTTCTCATTACTTTTTTTTTCCCAATCTTTTTGAAGGATTCTGTAACAAGTCATAGAAGATATGTTTCTATCACTTAAGGCAGCACTGATTATTAGAGAAGAAAAGAGCAACTTCTAGAATCCTGTGGATAATCCTATCAGAACATTTTCTAGGGCTGATGACTCTTTTTTTATGCTCCTCACCCTAGTGCTTCCAATCAGTCCATACAGACAGGTGAAATCTGTAACACTCAGTTTTGAAAGTCCAAAATCATCAGACCAAATTTGATGGCAGTTATCATTGGCACCATGAAATAAACAATCAGATTTGATCTGTCAGTGCTTCAGATGTTGCAGGTTGAGCAGTTTTCAGTTTGCTCTTCAATGACTTGATGGAATTTTATACTCACAATATCCTTGTGGTTCCTGGTCTCCTTAATGGTTGTCACAGTATCCAGATGCTCTTTTCATCTTTGATGTTGCTTAACTTTTACTATTTAAGTAGAAATACAGCTGGGTCTTTGAATAGCATTTTAAAACTCTATAATTCATCCAATTTAAGCATTGTTTAGAAACTTAAATTTGATTTTTTTGCAACAAACATGAGAACACCAATTCATAAAGCAGCAAGAAGACAGGAAAGCACAGAGGACACCCTCCCCTCTTCTTTATGACACCTGTGCAATGATGAAAACAGAACATTAGATGTATACCCAGCAAATTAACCCTCATTAAGATTACCAAAACAATAGATTTAATGAGGTCTGTAAACAGACAACAGTGGCTGGTGGATGCTGAATGTTTCAAGGTTGGGAGACAGGATCCAGAGTTCCTGCTGCTATTTATCCTCAGAGCTAGTCCAGGTTTCCTCACAGTGATCATATCCCTAGTGTCCTTTCTCAAGAAGGCAGGGTTGTTCAACAGGACCAAGATTTAGTTGACTGTAGGCTAGTAAGGAGCACCACAATTTTTCACTTCTGCTGTATAAAGCTGGTCTGTGAAGCTGCTGTGGCACCTGAACCTTCCACAGCTGCAGCCAGGTCGGTGCCATACAAACAGCCCAGTCTACATCTGGACATTACTGCACTGAGAGCAGGAGTCTTGCACAAGCTTGGCTCACTCTGTGGTCCAGGGAGCCACTGGCAGCTGCAGCCATCCCATGGCCAGGCCCAGTCAAAGCATGGCTCATGCAGCTGCTGATCACACTGCAGTTTGTTTCCTGGACATCTAAAGAAAGCTGGAGCACATCTGATATCTGCCTTGACTCTGGTATCTCATTCTTCACTAGGATCATTTAGCTGATGCAACATGCATAATTTTTTTTTAAGAGCAAGAGGAAGCACATGGCAGAAAACTGGGAACAGAAATCCTACACAAACCCCCAACTTCCCATGCTGGCTGCAGCTCCTTCAGTCCAGGACCATCAAGGCATCAGATCCTGGTAATCATTGACAAACTTATTAAATTCTTCACAATGTAATTACTTCAAGGATCCTTGAAACTGTGCAGGCAATGAAGTAAAAGTGGCTGCCAGTGGTTAAACCACACAATGACACTGAGAACAAGGAATGTAGGAGGGAGTGTTTTGCTCTGAGTACAGTACAGGTACAGCTGCACAGTCAGACAAGCAGCTGTTGAGGATGTGTATTCAACAAAGGAAAAGTGAAAGGACTTACTAAAAATCAACAAAAAACAAGTTCTGAGGAGTACAGAACTCATCTATTAAACATGAGAAGTACACAGAGCTTTAGTTTTCCCCAACAAAAATGAGAAGGTAAGCAGGGCAGCTGCCAGTCACTGAACTGGGCTGGGCTGGGAGTTCTAGAGGTCCATTTTTCTTAATAAAGCACTCGCAGTCTGCTAGTGCAGTGCCAGGGAGGAGGGGGGTGCAAGGTGAGTGCAGGGAAAGGGGGCCTGATGTGACACTGATCTGTTCCACTCAAGGGCACCATCTCCATACTTGCCCATGGACACATGGATGCTGTTACTGTGCCTGCTGTCAGCGAGCCTGGAATCAAGAGCTCCCACAGAAACAAACCTGGTTGTCCCAGGGAGCCAAGGTTTGTTACCTTTATGGAATCCTCTCAATCTACACACTGATCCTGGAGTCCAGCTGGTGAAGGTGTTCAAGAACTCCATAGGGAATGGTGGGATTCCACATCCTGTAAGGGCAAATTCAGAAAGGAAAGATTTTAAGAAGTGTAATTTGTTTTACCTTCTTTTGGTATATTTGATGTGTCTGTGCCTTTTTTTGGTTGTTGTTGCTGTTGGTTTTTTTTTTCTTCTTTTTTTTTTAAGTTGTCCTTCCTTTTGACTATCATGCCATGAAAGTACATAGGCTATGGAGCAAAGGAAAATGCACTTTGATTTAGAAAAAAGCAGTTCAGTACTCCATAATCTTGTTGACTCTGGTTACAGGACACAACTGCACTCCTGTCTCTGTAACTGTTTTTAAACCTTTCATCAAACTCCCTTCCTCTGAATGTGTACTGGTACCTTCAGTCTATTTAACCTCTGATGATGGCTGCTCATTGTTTATCCCTCAAACACAAGTGGTGCAGCTCAGAGTAGGTCTGGTTCTCTGGGAGGGTAGAAGATTAGCAAAGGGAGGCTCAGTGGAAACTGTTTCAGTCAAGACAAGCTAAACTGAATGGCACCACTGGGAATGAATGCAGCTGAAACCAGAGACAACATTTTTTTAACATCTCTGCTTTTGTATTTTGCTGATGTCTTTGTTTGTGCCTCTTTTAAATCTGGCAAATACAGAAGGCAGCTTTGCCATGATTGCTAACCCAGTTTTACAGGATGAAGGTACAGCAAACAGCCTGTCAAGAGACTTACACCAGGTTCTTTATATGGGGACATTTGCGTAGGCTGTCAGTCAGCTGCTGGGCTCCAACACCAGTTATTTTGTTATACTGAACACTGAGGAATAAAAACAACTTTGTTAATCCAAATCAAATGGTGTAATCAAACATTTTATTCAAAATAAAAAGTTACTATATAGGTTAATCTGCAGAAGGGATAAGAAAGAAAAAGGAAAAAACCCAAAACAGACTGTGGATTCAAAAAACCTGTAATAATATACTTAGAAAGTTGAATGGGAACTCCATTATGTTAATTAATCTGAGGGATTCCTTTTCCCACGTTCCTGAGGTCATTCTCTAGCTCCCCCATGAGCCTATTCTCCCACCTTAACACCAATATTTCTGGGTTTATGGTGAACTGTTCCTTAATCCTTTCTAATCACTGACTATCTGGACTCTGCAGAACGACATTTTCCCTGTGAAATTTTCCCAAAACCTTCCTCAGTTTCTGTCTCCTCCAAAACCAAACATGGAACATTTGTATTTTCAGTCTCCAATGAAGTTCTCTTTCCTGGGCCATCTCAAAAGATTTCATACTCACTCTAGCACTCTTAAAGATTTCATTGCAGGAAGAACCTTTGCCAGATTTTCTGCTCCAAAATCACAAATGCTGTTATTGTACAAGCTGCAGAAAACCAGACCAGAATAGTCACAATTGAATAATGGATAATATACAAAGATATTAGATCAAGGGTTTTCAAATATGGTAAGTACACCTTAACTTTCATTTTATCCTTATTTGCAGTTAAAGTTTAAAACACAGGTTCATATTTCCTGTATCAAGAAAGGCAAATGGCCACATCCTTCTTCACCCAGCACAGATACAGCACAAATGGTCTACATTCTATTATTCTATGAATTATAAGAGCATTTCTGTCTACACAGATAAAACTAAAAATCTGCCAAAAAATGAAGCTTAAAGATTTGGGGTACAGAATTCAAAAGATTTCCACATCACCAAACTGCTCCAGAATTGCACACCAGGGTTTCTTGCATTCCCTGCTTCACTCAGGCCTGTGCCAGATATCCCAGTGCAGTGGGATGGACCATTGCCCCTGTATCAGCAGCCACAGACAGCTTTGGGTTTGCAGCAGATGTGGTGCACATCTGTGCAGGGCATGATTCATAAGTGGGTATTATGGACTGGATTTAATCATCAGTCCAATCCTTGCTATATTCCCAGATATCCTTCTGTATGTCTGTCATACTTCTTCTCCTCTTTCTGAAGACTTTATGCAAAAAGGAAGTGAAAAGCTTGGCTGCTGCACAGTGTTACCTTTGTTCCCTGTTCAGTAGTTTCTGACAGAGACAGCAAGGTATGTTTTCAAAACAACTCAACAGGATACAACTACTCACCTTAGTGTTTTTAAGGAAGACAAGGAAGGGAGAGCTGCAGCGAGGTTCTCTGCACCCAGGTCTGTTATTTTATTCTGTGACAAACTACAATAAGTGAGATAATTTTGTTAGTCGAGCACATTTATTCTAATTTATTACAATATGGGGGAAATTGTTTTTCAATTTTTAAAAATACAATTTGTACAGTCTGTTTAGACCAAATGCAGAGAAAAAGGCAAGACAGAGCCCTTGAAGAGAAGTCAGGAAAGATTAATCTATTTGTCTAATGAATGTACTGATTAAATATCTCCACAGGCTCATTGGTCTTCCATGCCCATGGGATACTTTTGCCCATAATTGTTAACAGACAGTCCCTTAAGTCTCTAGGTTTAATCTGTTTCTTCTCAAAATTTCCCTGTACTATTAACCTTACTTAAATGTTACTTTAATGCACTTACTTTAATGTTTCCAGTGATGTCAGGGTTGGAAACACTTCAGACAGACTCTTTGCTCCTTCATCTCCTATGCCATTTTCACTCAGAGCATCAAGGCTGTGTGACGACAAAGAGAGAATTAGCTTCCCTTTTAATCTAAATTTTTGTGGTTTATTCACCTCAGAGACCACTCTATCTTGAAAAGCTTCTCTGCAGTAGCCTCAATCAGTGTGAAGCATCACACAAATTATAGCTTCTCTAATAAGCAGCTTTTTGCTGCCCAAATTTAAAGCATAAGAATTTTTTTTACTAGCTGAATGCCTTGACCCATTTCCTTTGATATGCAAGATTATTAAAATAGTTATGAAATAGCTGTGTTCCAGCTAAGCTGAAAGGAGATTTCCTGTGCACACAAAAATACAGAACAGGCAAAATCCAGCAGAGGATGTAAATCCTTACCTAAACTGCTCCTTCTCCAGAGAGGGAGTATTAAAAATGAAGTTTTCCTCATATCTAGTCAGATATTGGAATTTCAGATACTAGATCCCTTCTAATCTGACAGATAATGCTGACATATATTGGATATATTTAATATTTTATTGTTTTCCTGAAATATCAGAAAAAGGCCAGCTACAAGACAGACAAATGGCCACTGGGCTGTGTAAGGCCAAAGGCTCTTCCAAACCCCAGGAACCTTCCCACAAGTGCCATGGCACAACCCTGACTGCTGCTGGTACACTTGTTTCTAGTGTAAGAAGCTTAAAACTGAGAGAGAGTTGGTTTGTCATGGATGTTCTGGAGCTCCAGTGAAGTCAGAAGTTACTGCAGGCTGTTGGTCAGTGGTGGGGCAGGAAGGGGGCCCCAGGAGCTCTGTGCTGAACCTTTACCCACCCAGGAACACCCCAGGAAGGGACTGAGGGTTCTCAACAAACCAACACCAGGTGTCTCCAGGGAGGATGAGGAGTGTCAGCTTTTAGACTATTGTTACAGTTTGGGAATGTTTCTGCTGGTCAGTTTGGTCATCAAACAAGGAGTCTTGTGGGCAAATAAAATGTTTCTTGGGTACAAGAGCTTCTCCATCATCAAGGGCTGCTGAGGAGAAATGTTAGCAAAGTTAATCTTTAGCAGAACTCACTCTAAATGCTGAAGTGATGGAAATGCTGCAAGAATTTTCACGAGTTTTAGCAATCCTTGAAGGCCACATGCTGGACCCAGTCTGGAAGAAAATATAGACATGCAGCAGGTTTTTTACATGCTCACAAGCAGCCAAACTCAGGAATTTTTGCAGCCCCCAATGCAAGCTAGTTTACACTCCTCAGAAGCAGCCATTCCCCACCACCTGCACCAGGGAATTCTGCTGTGAAGCCTCCAGATGAGGCTGAGGTCAGGCAGGACAGAGCTTGCACAGCAGCATTGGGACATTTGCCACTTTTTGTTCCTCTCTGCAAGACTTACCTCACTTGTTTTAGATTCTTGTATTTCTGTTCTCTATCTTTTTCAGGTTTTTCACTGTAAGTGTAATCTTGAGATGAAATACATATCTATCTCAGTATAACTGAGAAATGGAAACAAAGTTATTTCCCCCAACTAATAACAATTCAGTCTAACTTAAGATCAACACTTTACTGCAGCTTAAAGCATAAATTGCACTTTGATACTCATGCTCCAAGCATTTGTCTCTCATATCCTATTTAGAATGTCTTTGATATCAGAACAAGTTCAGCTATTTAAAAGGATTAGCATTTTAAGCAAAATTTAAATAAAGGGAAATACGAAGAGGAAATTAGAAGAGAAAGCAGCATAAAATCAGAAGTGAGGCCAAGCACAGCAGTCCCAGGTTGGATTAGATTTACAGAGCAGGAAACAGGTAAGAACACCTGATGAGAATTCTCCATTGCACTGCTGCAGTTTCTGCCCAAATGAATTCACATGCTATGGCAGAATATTTTGAGCAATAGAATAGCCTTGGAGGCTGCTTACAGTTTGGGGGGAAAAAAAGAAGTGTTACTAAAACCTCACTTTTAAAGTAGTGTTACCAAGTCAACCTTCCATCTTCCAGGAAAAGGGTGCTAAATAATTTATTTGGGAGGCATTCTCTGATGTAATCCTCTCATGGCCTTAGTTCTGATAGAAAATTACGTCAGAAGACTCAGATAGAAAAGTTCAGCATTTCTGGGGGGAAAAGTATTTCCCAGGTAGTAGGATGACAGTCAAAATATTTTGTCCCCTGTGGCACAAGACCAGTACCTTGTGATCAGGAGTAACTTGTACTAAAGCAACAAAAAAAAATTGGTACAGCCCTGTTGATCTGTATTTCTGGAGCCAGAAATAATGTTCTTTGAGTTTTGGCCAAAAGTTAATAAATCTAGTTCAGAGAAAAGCAGGATAGCAATAAATGGGGTTTACTTTAAGCTGGCTATACATCAGTGCAATGGCTGTAGCCAGCACCCATGACTGCTCCTCCTCAAACATGACCACCTCAATCAGCAGAAGTTCAGCACTTACGCAAATTCGACTTTTCTGAGGTTTCTGATGGCAGGAATTTCATAGCTGGTGCAACCAGATGCTTCTTGCATACTAAATAAAGCACAGTAGAATCAGGGTGTGATAAATATTTTAGCAGCCAAAACAGTGCTTTAAAAACAATTTGTTAGGAAATTTTTACAGAAAATAAACGACTGTTGCATTAACTAAGGAACCAGGAAACTTCAGAGTAACTTCTGCTCCAACCTTTCATCACCTGAGTAATTTCATTCCAATAATTGCCTTTCATAGTGCAATTGTTTGCTCTTTTTCCAATAAAACTTGAAAATGCATTTTTCTAAATCAACTATTTTCTGTCAAACATGAAACTATTTTGTCTATACACATATCTTCAGAAGTCATCATTAAAAAAAAAACAAACAAAACAAACCCCAAAATTTTATTTCTGTATGTTTTTAATTGCAATCAATCCCCCAGCTACATCAGCATCAGGGATGGAGCACAGGGTTTCTAGACCATGTAACAGAAGATTTTATCTCCTGGGCTAAAGGACTGACTCAGGCCATTTGGAACCTGTGCAAAACAGGCTTTCCTTTATGCCCAGCTGCTACAGGGAGAAAGAATCAGCCCAAGCTCTGTAACTGAAAGCAAATGGAAGATGCCATACTCAGAGATTAAAGAGAAATGACAGCTGGCTCTTTCAGTGGCAGTTTTGGTGACTGCTCTGCACAGTGCTGTCAGTGCTCATTCCTGCCATGACAGCCACCTCACACGGGGGAGAAGAACCCCCTGAGATGACCCAGGAGGGTGCACTGCCTTAGTTACTTCTCCTCTGGACAAACAGACAACTCCATTGTCCAGCACTGGTGGTGAAACTGTGTTTTCATAAACTGCTATTGGTATAAATTGCTATAAGAGGAGTTTTGATCATAAATGATCCTACCAATTCATCATCTTCTCCTGCATCTCTACAAGGTCGGAGAGGTCACTGATGTCCTTCATTGTCTTGGCCTTAAAGGGATCAAGAACAAATTTCTCTGTGGACACTTTCAGCAGTTCGTAGTCTTTTGTTTGTTCTAAAGATTTCCAGAGCCTGACTGTGTCACTGAGAGAAGCCCTGTGAAGGGACAAAACATGCAAAACCAACAGATGTGACTGCTGTTGTTGCATGAAAGTGTCATCTACACACAGTGCTATGGATGATGCTGTGGGGTACAGAGGGACCAACCTGAACGATGTCACATTCCTTAGGCTGACCAAGGCTTGCAGCCCTTGCATGTCAATGCTGCTGTTCCGTAAATCCAAGGAAAACTCTTTTCTTGACCTTTTCAAAATAGAGTGCAGTACATGGACATCAGGTGGTGTAAGAACTATGCCCAGAAAAGACAAATCTGGCTCAAGTCTTAAGGCCACATGCTGCAGAAGATAATTGTTCTGTGTTTCATAAACACAACATAACAGCTCCAGCAACCTCTCTGGACAGAGACTATTAATCTGCAGCCTTCTGATGTATTTCAAGAGTGTCTTCTGCTTCTTGGTTGATTGTTTTTCAACCTCCTTTGAAAGAGAGCAGAAGTAGGGGTCATCCTGGAGAAACATCAAACCAGCCAAAAATCGAGGCATTAAATCTAACCAGTTATAAGGTTTTTTCTTCTTGGATAGAAAAGACAGGTACTTTGTTAGATTTTTATCCTTGAGCTCTTCTGCTAACAAAAGGTGAAGTGCACACAAGAAATTCTGAATGACAAAATCAGAGAATGTGCTCCCAAATTCCTCTTCTTCGCTATCTGAATGTCTGGGGAATGCAAATGGCAGGAAAAACCCATACTTCAGAGCAAACTCTTTAACTTCCTTAGAAGGAATAAGATCACTTTTCATGGCGCTTTGGTGCTTTTCTCCAAGACACCAGGCTACACGAGCTAGGGTAGCAAGACTCTCTTGATTTTGTGTGGTTGTAACATCTGTTTGCATAAACATTATCTTCTGCTGAAAAAATTTCAGGAAGACTCCAGTAAGAGTTGAAGGAAGGCTTTTCTCTCCCATTTCAAGCACTGTCTCACAGAGAAAACAAACAAACCTACACATAACAGGGCTGTAACAATGACTGAACAAGTACTCACACTCTCTGATTAATTTCAGTGCACTATCACAGTACAGCGATTCTTCAAAGTATTTGGTTATGTACAATTCTCTCTGCTGAGGGGAAAATCCTACCATTTCAATAGTCTTATCCACTTTGGACACGTACTGGTAGAGTCTGTCTTTTGGTCTTGCTGTAAGTAATAAAGTACAGCCATTGAGTATCTTTTTTTGGATGAGTCCTGAAAGCAGCTCCTTTATACTGCACAAATCCTTTTCAGGCTGGCTGGCTGAGCAACGAGGAAAATTCTCGTGATCGTGCAACCCTTTAAAACCATCAAAAATCAGAAGGACTTTATCAGGATTTTGCAAGATATACTCAAAGATCTCTTTGCTTCCCTCTTGAGGTTTTACAAAAAATTCAAGCAGCAGTTCCTTGAGACTGTATTGCTTCTCAGGCAAGCTTATTTGTTTGCAGTCAAACCAAAATACAAATTCAAACTGAGAAAACTCTCCATTGGACCAGTCCTGGCAGATCTTCTGAACGAGAATGCTTTTGCCCATTCCTGCTTTTCCCAGCACCACAATCACTTTAGTCTCTAAGCCTTTATGCTGTGGGATTTGAAATATTTGGCTTCTAACAATGGCTGTCTTTTCCTTCTCTTGCAGGTTGCAGGTTACCAGCTCCTTTTCCATTGCTTTTGCACTATTCTTTCCAGTTTTGGTTTCAGTTTGACTTTGAACAAGTGTCCCATCAATGAAGAGGTGATCCAGATTTACTTCCCGCTCCATGGTCACAGATTTGCACGTGTCTCGGAAATAATCCTTAAGGGATGAACAGAAAGTTTCCACTTGCTCTAGAGAAATAAAGAGCACACACAAACTGAAGGAACCAGTCCCCAAACTACAACACCATTTCATGGTGGCTCAAGTGCTTGATTGCAATATGGTGAAAGCACAAGCATTCCCACAAAGCCCATAGGGCTGGATTTACCCCATGCAACTGCAGCTGAGAAGTGCAGGCACAACAGACACTTTCACATCCACAAACTGAATAATTTTGGAGCTCTCTGTAGAGATGATAAAACCACTGAAGTACACTGAGCTGCTAAGCTGGTACTACAGCTAGATATCTACAGGAAGCCAAGTCTAATATCCTGAAACCAGGAATTGTGCTCAGACCCTCAGAACAGCTTCACAAATTGTTGAATGATTCCTACAAGGAGCTTCTCTGTATGGAAAGAAACAAAGAATCTTTTTCCAAAACATACTGGAAGGTTTAAGTTCAAGAGTTCTAAATTCACCTGGTCTTTTAAAAGGTTCTTCAGAAGGAATTATAGAATCTTGAGTTTCTTGAAATTTCTCTAAATCTGGAGAAACAAAACAATATACTTGATAAAGACATCTAGATAATCACTGGTTCAGCTTTACTAATTTTAACAATAAGATTAATGCAAATTTCCAAGTTTATTGTAGCATATATTCAGAGTAAGAAATAGTTTGTTAATTGTACAAGGAAAGTGAATAAACTTCTCCCACAAGTAGAATTCTGCTGATAGAATGCACTGTTAGGGGCAGAATGGCATCAAACATGACCACAGCTGTTCTGACAGCTGTGGGAAGCAGATTTACCATTACCAGGTGACATCCACTGTTCTTTTCAAATGTCAGTTTTGCATAAATTCATGTTCACACATAGTGCTTCTTTATGTCCTCAAAAGCAACAGTTCCCCTTTGTTATTCTACACCTTGTAACCAAGCACTAAAGATGAAAATGGCAGAGAAAAGACTCTTGGTAACAGTATTTACCCATTACTGTCTCTGACAAAGTCCTATTGCTGTCCAATTTTCTTTCTTTTCACCTGTTTGCTTTCAAACTACTGCAGACTTTTGCAGTTGGGTCAGGTGAACAGTGTCTCCTTTACACAAAGGAATTGGGATTTTTTCAGAGAGAACATTCCTGCAGATTGGTAATTGCAGAGTATCTGTTTTGACAAAACTTCTGGTAGGAAGAGCTTTGCAGATGCAAGACAATTTAAATTGACAGAGACTGTAACAAACTCAGCCTCAGAGTCTTGTAACTACACACAGCAGAGATGTGCAAAAAATTACCTAAACCAAAACAGATTAATCTCCCTAAATATGTACAAATGTGTTTCATACCATAATATCATCTTGATGATCTGGATGTAGAATATGGTCTAAAAGAAATACAAATCTTACAGTTTCAGAGATCTGGTAATTAATTCCTACCCTGCATGCCAGAAACCTTCAGAATGGTTTGAGTTCAAAATTGCTTCTAAAAGGGAAGCACCACAGGCCTCCAGTAAGAAAGATATTAAATAGATGTTGGGCAAGTGTCTGTTTTTTTAATTTACTGTTTATTTTATGAACTAAGAAAACAGAATGGAAGAACAGAAAAAAAAATCTGTAATGAGACATGTAGATGGGAAACTGGTCAAAGCAGGTAGGAGCAAGAACTTTTAAAAAAGGAAAATGAACTGGCTTGGCATCTCACATGCTAATTTATCTGCTGCTACATCTGGAATTCCAGGGCTTATGGCATACATATATTGTGAATCAAAAGTAGTAAACCAGTTGGCATTGTTTATTCACATAAACAGTAAATATAATTTACAAAGACTTCCCCACACCTAGGGATATTTGCCTCTTAATGTCCATGTTATACTTTTGCTTTTGGGGTAGTGGAAGCCACCAGAGGGCAACAAACTCCTGCACTGGGCATAGGGACCAGAAACAACACTGATATCAAATATGGTTTCCAACAGCCCTCTGAGGGTTGGAAGAAAAGTGTCTCAGGAAAGTTTGTTACCTGAAGGGGGACTGTTAAATTCTGACCAAGGCTCTGATTTCATTACAAGCCTTTCTGTGCATTAGGTTTCAGTATTGCTTAGTCATAAGTCATCATCATGTTGGTTTTGGGGCTTCCATGGGAGCTGGCTGCAGTCTGGCTGCCAGCACTGAGCATTTAAGATGCTCAGGCCATGCCAGCATCAGATCATCTCCACTTTCTGAGGGTGCTCCAGCACCCTGGGCTTTGCATTGTTTTAACTAAACCTGACTTCTTCCAGAAACTGGATGTCATAACAAACACAGGGGATTGGCTGCTGAACCTGAAGCTCTACAACTCTTACCTGTACATTTTGGATCAGAGTAAGCAGCCTGTGTTCAATACAAAGAAAGAAATACCATCCATTTTTGGTTTTTAAAGGTTAACATGAGTAAAGCCTGGAGGGTAGAACTGGCTTTGAGTAGAAGCAATATGGTTTCTCTCCCAGTTCAAAGTGCTGTACATATATAAACCCCAATTTTCTACTTACCACATAAATTAACTGCAAAATTTGGAGACATTAATGTTTCCATGGAAGATGTCAGCACTGGCAAGAAACAAAGCATAGTTTTCAGCATATCATAGCCATCAATAACCAAATTTAATCAATGCTGCTGTTGGCAGCATTGATTTTTTAGCACTTTACGCCTCTTTAGGGGGATAAAAGACTATTGCTCTTACCTGGATATACTATAACATCAGATGTGCCATTTTCAAGAACAAAGTTAAATATCTGCTGAGGAGGACCTGCCAAGCCTGGATTCTCTTTTGGTAGGCACTCTGAGGTCAAAGGTTCTGACAATCCTGAAATGAGTGCAGAATAATTACTCTTCTATTTTTAAAGGGTTCTGCTTTCTAAATCTTTATGAAAGAGAAGAAGCTTTCTAACAGGTACTTATCCTTTCTGGCAGCTTCTAGACAAATCTTCCTGGTGGAGAATTCACAGGATCACATGAGGTCCATAGAACCCATTAAAAGAAGAATTCTTACAAGGTATGATGAACTTGAGATACAAGGGATTACCCAGCTTTTAGCAGACACTGTTTTCAATAGTCTAAAGAGAAATTCTATTATCATAAGGAAAAGTGCTTAAGGCAAAGTCTGTAATTCAAAGATCCAGAGAAGAGAAAATGTAAATAGTATGTATCTTCTTTAAATTTACCTTCCTTGCACTACATCCTTCCCAAATAACTGCACATCATGCAGGCTGTACAAGCATCCTCCCTCTCAATCCACACTGAGAAAGTTTTTTGATGATTCAGTGCTTGCAATTTAATCAGCCATAGCTCTGAATTTCTGTAGGTGGGACAGAATTTCTTCTGCTACTTTATGCTGCTTCAGCTCGCATGAGGTACTTCAAGACTTCCAACTTACACACTGGTTTTGGTTCCTTTCCAGCACAGACTTAACAGTGAAAGGTGTTGAACTGGGCCTTTGTCATCAGCACTTCTCAGTGCACCACAAGCACTCTCTGCAACCCAGCATGGCCCAGGCCAGGTGCCTACACAGCCCATCAGTGGGATTACTGCTCAGTTCTCAGTTTTCTTGAGCTAAATCACAGCCTAGATTTTGCTCTACTGCTGCAAATGTAATTATCCCTCAGTCCTTTACAAATCTCTGGGTGAAAAAAGAAATTGGATCTAAATTAAAGTTTAATAATGAAAATTTTGTGACTTGCTATTCTTAAGACAAGTAAATAATTCCTTAGATTAGCATATAGTAAATAACTGTTCTGTTATAACCTGCACCAATTAAATGAAAGATTCATTCTACTCAATTAGGAGAAATGCCCTTTTAATTTCCCTTGAATATTTTTCATTTTTTAGTGAGTGCCACACCTTTAAGAGCTGCCAAACCTGCCATTTTCCTGCCATTGCTCATAGTCAATGACAAGATTTATAAGAGAGTTTTCCCTACTCTCAGCCTGTGTAAATCAGCCTGTGTACAGGTGCACACCCACAGCTGTACTCTACGTACCAGGAATTATGAGGCTTCTTTCCAGCCCATGGGCAGCAGGAACAGAACAGGACATGTGCTGGTTAGTTAGGGAGGTGCAGCTCACTGGGTGGCTGTTGAGAGGCATAGCAAAGAAACTGCCATTCCCTGCAGAAGCTGCAGGGACTTCCACTTTAAAATAAAATAGCAAAACAAAAGGAGAAAGTTATCTCATTGGTAGAATTTAAAGGAACCAAAGAAGAGGTCTCAGTAGATATGATAAACCACTTGATTCTGATCAGCTGTGTTTTGATTTCCAAAAGCAAGAACAATTCAAAATAGCTTTCTGAAAACTATTTAGCTCTCAAAATTGAAAATGTATTTATTAAATTCTGTAGTAGATCACTTTTTCTTCTCAGTAGTTTCTCTTTAAATTTTATTTTCCTTCATCTTTCCTGGTCTCTCTTATTTCCAGATGTATATAGATGTACATGACCCTACACATGGATGACTGACAGGTAAGACATAACAATGTCTTACACTGGCTGTACTGATTTTCCAAGCACAGTTTGCTGCCTCAATATTGCACAAGAGCAGAGGGGCCCACAAGCAATCAGCTGGGAACCTTGACTCCCTAATTAGACACTACAGTGCTTGTAAGGACAAAGAGTGTGTGTTAAGTGTCTCCCAAAGAACAGTCACAAACACCAGAGCTTTTAAAGATGCATCTCCTCTGAAGCATATTTTTTTCCTCCAAGAATAGAACAAATGGAGTGAGAGGTTTGTGTACAATTGTACAATTTTATCTACTTATCAAAAGACTCCTACAAATCAAGTAAGTCACACCTTAGGTTTTGCTTTTTCTTTCCCTCTCCTGTCTAGCTACAAGTAAGTCTATACTTCATCACTTTCTGTGGTCTGATGTTTTTATCAGGAGCTACAAACCTGTCTGGGGTTTGTGCCACTATTTAATTCAATTCCTTTGAAAGAATCTCATCCTTGGCTTATACTTTGAACTTTAGTACACACTATTCTCTTTGCTGTAGGTAGTCTTGCACTTCTGAAGAGCTGATGCATTTTCCTTTGCAGGATCATACTGTGACACCCATGACAGGTTAAATAAACTGTTGATTTTGTCAAGTAGCTCATCTTTTTGTCTATTAGATTTTTCTACCTAGTACTTATACTGTCTTATGTATATTTTCCTTCCTCAGCACCTTCACTGGGTCAAGAACAGTAGAGAAACTAATAATATTCTGAGGACTTCCAGCAAAAGGATGGTTGGAGCTTCATGAAGCACCTGTTAGCTCTGTGATGGTCCTTTCATCTGGAATGCAGGTTCTGTAGGGTGAGGCATTTGGAACTGATGTGCCATTTCCTTATGGCAAACTATTATTAATAGTGTGGCATAAATATTGGCTTATAAAAGTGCCAAATCTATAAAGGAACTTAAGCAAATAGAAAGTAATCCACCTTTAACGGCTACTAACTGCCAGGAATTTCACCTGTGTCTAAATAACTACAGTCAGCAGGTACCAGTCCAGTAGAAACTCTGATAACTTCCCCAGAGCTACCAAACATGTTTTTCTGCTCAGTTCTCCCTCCCAGTCCCTCAGAACTCCACAAGAACACTGGGAAACCAGCTTGGATGGCAGTCATGGTGCACATGTACTTTCTCGGATTTTCACACAGTCTGTGCCAGCTCCTTATCTGAACTGTGCTGAGGTGCAGTCCCAGATCCCAGAGCTCTGCATGGAACTCTAGGTTACACACTGGTTTGGCCACTCCCCCATATGTACATGGCCCCTAGAGTTTGGTACAGCCAGAGACCCCTTAGGAGGCTTCTGAGGTGTGCTGATATAAAACGAGTCAGATGTTCATTCAAAACACAATATAAAATAGTTAAAACGATTGCTGTTAAAACAGGTTGTTCTCGTCTGGATTTTGGGAGAGTATTTTGCTGGTTTAGCTCTGCCCGAGATACCCTTTAGGCTACAGCTGGGTGAGAACATTAGCATCACTTTACACTCAGGGGACAAGTTCCAGCCTGCCTGCTGGCCCCGGGTGTTGTCTTGTAGATTATCTAACAATGTGCAAAACTTAGAATTTTCCCTTTCTCCCTTTTTTCAGTTTAAAGGACTTTATAGCATGGACTGGGCCAAGAAATCATCTCTTCACAGTTATTATTTTCACTAGGATGTTGCACTGGACTTTTGGAAGATGTCACACTTGGAAGAGTCTCAAACACAGGGCATGTGGAGCTATGACCTGATGGGTAATATGACTCAGGTCATAGCTCTACATTTCCTGGATTTGATCCTTTTTGTTCCAAGTGAGACATTTTCCAAAAATCCAATGAAAAAAACAGGTATATGTGATAAAATTTACAGAATTTGGCACAGACCCAGGTCTCTATTATTTTTCTTTCTTCTCTCATGTGGATTTAGAAAAGGTCAACTGTGCCTCTGCTGATGTTAAGCAAGCAATTTTCGTATCACCTGGCAGGAACATGTACTTTTGAAGTATAAGGATCCAGCTGTTCTTAGGCTACCATGTAGCTGATCTGAAGCTGCACAATTTAATAGCTGCAGATAAGAGGATGTGGATTTGTTATATCATAAATTAGTAAGGGGAATCTAATCTAAGGTGATTTTTGCAGAAACATGAAAATGCATGATGATCAAAATCAACAAATCTATGACAGCAAACTTTTCTGGAAGGTAGAGTTATAGTACCTAACAGAGGATGAGATTTTGGAACATGAGACAATACATGTTCAATAACCTTTTCTTATTCAGCCAATGACTTACCAGTTTTCTTATATTTGGGTTCTGAAGCATCACAGTAACTGTCTGCTGCAGAGCCTAAGAAAGCTGAAAGAAAGCAAGGTAATAGTAAGTGGCAAAATTTTGGTAATTTTAAATTTACCCCACAAAACTTATTTTAAGTAGAAGGGGGTGTTGCCAGTTTCCATTCAGCTATTTCAGGTCCAGTGTATAAAAATGAATGTGAAAAGCCTCATGTTATTTTGCTCTGTGAAGTTTTAATTAGGCTGCAGATTTTTGTGCCAAAGATGTTTGCTGTTGTTCTTGCAGTTAAAAAGGCAATTGTTCAGCCAATGCTTACTGAGCTATAGATACACTGAAAACAAAGTCAACACTGCCACGAGGATGACAAAAATGCAAAGAAATATAACATGTTTAATGTTATGTTACAGGAAAACAAATTCTGCGAACTGTAAATTCTACGCTTGGAAGAGCTGCTTTCAGTTCCGGCCCACGAGCCTGAGCAAAGCCACAGGAAGCACGTCTGGTGTCACTGAAGAACTGCATGACAAGTGCACTGGGGCTGTGCTAAAGCCAAGGGGCTGTAAGGCAAGTTTAGCACTCAGGCACAAAGCCTCTCATATTCTCACTGTTCACACTTACTTCGTTTAAGACATGACTGCATCTTTATGTCAGGAAATTTCTCAGTGTTTTCAGCAGCAATGTCATCCAAAATAAGGTTCCCTGCTGAAAACATGAAATATGGTGCAATGTCAAATTTTATTCTCCTAAAAAATTACAGAGAGGAGTAAAAGCAATAGAAAGACACTAACAGAGATCAAAGATGAAATATGCTCCAAATAAAAGATAAAAACCAAATAATACGATAAAAGATGTACCCAGATCCACATGACTTAGAAAGCCCACAGAGCTCTGAGTGCAGACTTTGTCACCCTGTGTTAATTTCTGAACTGCAAACCATTAATCTACTGGCAATGGCTAATAAAGCATAAGTACTTCTCAATGCTCTAATGATGAGCAAAGGATAAAACATTGCAGCTGTGTGTCACAGTGTGATCTCAGTACTACTCAATTTATGTGCTAAAGGGATTAGATCCTTTAAGAGACAGAATAAGGGGTTCTAAAAAGATTTTATATTCTGTGCTGCAAGAACTGTGAAGTTATCCACACCATACTTTTACCAGAAAATACTTAAGAACTGATGTTGCATTCTGATTTTTTTCCAAAACCAATAAAAATATTGCCATTAGCTGCAAAACCCCCCAAATTCTAAACACACCAGGGAGCAGCATAAATCATTTGAAAAGGCATATGAGCTTCCCACATCCAGGATTATTCTAGGGAAAGACTGACCTTTAGTAAATTAGTCCAAATTATTTTGCTCAAACATAAAATAGGATATACAGATATTCTGTGAACCTTCTGGTTCTATGGATTTCTCAACAGCCACCTATTGATATATCTGTTCTGGAATAGTAAATAGCTGCATTTGTGCTGCTACCAAAACAATGATTTGGTACCACAAGTAAAGCAATATCTCCAGTCAAGAATGGATGAAGGAATGATTTACTATAATAGCATTGCTGCATTAGTCAGGGTGAGAAGTAAAACTTGACACGCTCCCTCAGGCAACTCTGTGCATCCTGGACAGAAATCAGTGTGTGCAAACTGTATTTATACACATGCAAAGTGCTCTGGGGACTTATGTGTATCATCCCTGCTGTGCTCAGAGTAAGTGTGATGCTATTGAGGCTATTAATGCACTTGACAGTGAAGCTGTGCATATTCTATCAGCATGGTGACATGATCAGCAGCTTGGTCAGAGACAAAACTGCCATCTTTGAGAAAGGCCTGAAAAATACACAAAATCCTCAAGTTTTCCAAGAAAATCCTGGGACACTGTACTCAGGGGGAAAGAAGAAGGTACCAGAGGTATAGAAACTTTACTAGTGTTCAAACTGGGGGGATGAAGCACATGTTAGACAGAAAACTGCCAAGGAGAAAGTGAGTTTCTGCCATATCAATCTTACCAAAAATGTCTTCAACCTGCTTCTCCTGCTGATCCTTGAGCACATATTCTACTAATTCAGCTAGCAACAAAAGAAAAAAAAACCAAAAGAGGAACACAGTAATGACACAGTAAATGTCACAGCAAAACTCTAGTAAGCTTATCCTCATTAACAGAACTCTGCAATGTAACTAAAATGGAGGAGTTAGATTAAGTTTTTCTTGTAACTTGTTGTTCAGGAAATAAAGATCACAAGAAAAGAGAAGTAGAGAAAGGAAGTATTAAGCAGAAGGAGACATTAATAGAGAGATTTTCCCCCAACAACCACAAGCTACTGCTAATCAGTTTCCCCACAATGCACAGGTTCAGGTACTCTAAATTAGATCGACCACACATGACGGAAAGGCTACTTGAGTAAATGCTTCAGATTGAGAATAGAGTCTATAAGAAATAGCTATAGCAAATGACTGTAAAATAATGATTTAAACAACAAAAATTGCTTTCATACCTATTTTAGCATAAGCATCCGTGGTGTTGCAACAGGGGTAGAACCCATCCCCATTTTCATATGGGAAATCCATATTATTTAACTGTTCATAGTTGCTGGCATCAACTTCAAGATCTAGAGTTAATAAGGAATATGCATTGGCTCAATGAATGCCACAACCAAGCATAAAAAAACCAGATAGCAGGACATGCAGAACAGGCAGATTTGTTACTTCAGCAGAAGGCTTTGGCTTTTCATTGTGTGTTGGCTAAGAAGGAAAAGAACTGAACTCTCAGTAATTCACAGTCACCTGGAAATCAGCACTTTTCTTTTGCTAAACTCTGAGACCTCATCTCTCCTAGTAAATAAAATACTTCCTGAATCCATTCTATGATGAGACAGCTTATTAAACCTTCTTATCCTTCATGATATGGTGGTATCACCCAGATGCCCTGTTCAGAACAATGCTGTGTCCATGCTAATCCCTGAATTGCACTGCAAATTGCCTGTGAAGCTGCCAGTTGGTCAGGGACCATGCTAACACCTTCACAGCAGAGATGCCCAGCTTCCAGTAACTGCTGCCATGTCCTGATGATGTTTGATTTACCTGCATCATCTCAGACATTGCTAAGGCTCAAAAGTATTCCAATTAGTGAAACATCTGTGATAGCATGAGTCAGTGCTTGACCCCTAATTCATCCTACTTTCAGTCACTGAGCAAGTGAGGACATGGGGTAGGAACACTCCTGCAGGTGTTTTTAACAGTCAGAAACTGAGAGGGAAAAGCCTAACCTGGGAAATGATCAATCACAAAGATAATTCTGGTGGTCACTTCTCCACTGATTTGCCACCTGGCATTGGTCACTCATGAAAGCCACAATGCTCCAGATTGGTAATATTTTCCACCTATTTGGCACAGAGCTGTGAGACTGCATGCCTGGCTTACATCAGCTCTTCTCCTCTCATTGCCATTCTCAACCCATGGTCCAGCTCATGTGTTTAACATAAGCTCAACTAATGTTCCATTCCACAGATAGACATTCATAATTTTATAACAGAACACTCAGGGAAGGGAGAGCAGATCAGTCCACAATTTCCACAGAAAGCAGCACAAAGTTTGAGATCCAGGGCAACCTCCTAATCTGATTACTTGTAGGAACTGAATGGCAAGAAATTATCAACTTTATACTCTTGCCCTTCTGCTTTCTCATTTGTAATGGAATTAAAAAATCACCATATAACAAAAAGCTGGAAAATGGCATCTGGTAATGAAACTCCATTGTTTTGGTGCCTTAGGATCTCAGAATCTAAAGCTGTTTGCTCATGGACTGCGTTCATCACAAACTCATCTAAAAGTCTCTATTTAGCAAAACGTTTGGCTTCAAGCCATAGAGGTGTTGACAATTATACTTGGCCAGCTTATGACAGGAACATTTGCAAACAAACTACTTACAGGAATGATACCCAAATGAAAGACAGTGTCATGCCCTGATGAGTGACAGTACAGTGTGTTTTGTTAGACTGACTGAGCAGGATACTATAAATATGCACAATTTAAAAACATGACAGTTTCTGGAAGCAGTGATTGTATGTACAGACACAGACAAACTTACCACATCCTAGCACCTAGTGCTTGTAGACTTTAACTCAGTCACCATAATAAACTGCCATGAGGTGGCCTTGGAGCTGAGAGGAGATGGCAATGACTTACAGTGTGAGGAATAAACCAGTCAAGTATTTTTTTAGTGTCTTACTAACCTGTAGAGAAGTCACCTTCTTCATCTCCAGACGACTTAGGATCAAAGAAAGTACACAGATGCAATGGGTCAATATCACTGTGCAGTAAATCAAGGTAGCCATTTTCAGGCACAAATACTGAATCCATGGTTTGTCTCTTTGTCTGAAATCAAATTGCACAGCAGTTATTATGACACAGCCACAGCTTTTGTCAGTCAAATCCACAAATCTTGCACTGTGGCTTTCTGTTGGCAAGACACAGATCTTGAGGCTGGAGAGCTGGTATTACTTACCAAGACCTGCATTGAGTTATAACCCTGAGTTTCTTAGAGATGCAGAGACAGCTTGCAGTGAGACTTACCTATCTTTTACTCCAGGGAGAGGAGTGGGATACTGCAGTCTGACCACCTGGACCAAAAGTGCCAATATTGAATAAGTGGCAACCCTGGTATCTTATCAGGATATAAATGATACACAAATCCAGCAGGTATCAGGGAAATTAGAAGACTGAGTGAGTATGATAGGAGAATCCAGAAGCCCCATTTGTTCATAAAGTTTATCTGTTCCTCCACATCATTGTAAATTCCCTTCTATTTCCATCCAGTTACTGCAGCAGAAACTAGAATCAGTTCAAACATTCCTCCTGGATATTCCACAAATATAGAATAACACTACATGTTACTTACTCATCATCTCTATCAAATTATTTCAAACCCAAATATTGGCTCTTCAGTGTTTATAGATCACTGGTGTAAATGCCACCTGAGCTGGTGATCCAAATTATTTACTCCAGCATAATACTGAGATACCAGGATGAAAAGAACAACCACCAAAATTTTCAGACTCTATCCTGTTAAAATAGGTGTTCGCCCTCCACAACCATGGAAAGCTTCAGTTTGGCCTCAAACAGCATATTTTGCAATGAAGAATATCTAATAAATGGCTCTCAAATACTCTGCCCTTAGCAGAAGACCACTGATGTCCCTGTTTGCATCCATCTCTGTTCCTGAGGAGTGCAAACACAGAGCAACTGCTGTACCATGAAACCTACTTGCAACATGGAAAAACCAACAACAGCCAACACTGCAGCTGTGATGAAAGAAGGCAGAGCAGACCTCATCACACACTACCACGTGCTGCCTTGTTATCAACTCATCTTCATTCCTCTTACCCCTCCATGGGGTTGTCCCTCTGAACAGCTTGGAAATGGATATTTCTGCATTTGCTGCAGAAAATGCCAAAATCTAGAGCCAGAAGTTTGAAAAGTAGGTGAACATGGTGTGGATCCATGAGTAGGAATAGTCTACACGAAGATAGTTCTCCTTTTTCATGTTTTATGGCCTCACTACACTACCAAGATTACAAAAATTTGATATTATTGCCTGGAAGCTATAAATGGAAAGCAGAAGTTGAGAAACCTGCCTGAGAACCAAGAATGAGGTTATAAACACACCAGATTAAAATTTCAGTTTGTTGCAACACTTTGTTTTGCCCCTTCCATTTTTTGAATTAATAGAAAATCTAAATAGAGCCTTTCAGAAGGCCAAGCTGCCAGACTTTGTGAATAAAGCTGTTGAAAAACTACCTCTGAGTCAATATAATTTTGGGGTTAGAGTCAGAGAAGAAATTGGGCAGAAGGCTTAAGGGGAATGCAAAACAGACAAATCTATCACTCTAAGTTCAGTGATTGGCAAACAGCTTGATTACAGCACAAAGAAAAGGGCATGTCCTAGGGAAGGAGACTGAGTAGGCCTACTTAATCTTCATGGAAATACCAGGCTTTAATTAATTTATAGTCATAAGAGCTTTTCTATCTTTAAGCTTTTCTTTCAATAGCATTTCTTTGTGGATAAATACATAAGAAATGTAAAAATGTTTTATGCTACAATGGTCAATAAGACAGGAAGCAACCAAGGGAAAGTTTTGGCAGTGCCAAGTCTGGCTACGGAGCTTAAAACTAGAATGTAAAAGATGGTACGTCTCAGATGCACAGAAGTGAGAGAAACGTACTCTTCTACCTTAACAAGATGAAGATTGCCACTCTTTCAAAAATGAAAAACTTGGTTGCTTGCCTTTGTTTGCTACACCAGTCTGAAAGGCCCTCACCTTACTCTGCTATTTTTTCTTAATTGTTTTCATTTTGACACAAATCCTTGTATCGAGGTCTCTCTATTGACCACACTGGATTTAGGATCCTGGGATTTCTTTCTAATTTGAACCAAAACATTTTTAATAACAGCTATATTCTGCTGCATTAAAACATGGTCCCACCATGGAAAATATACTGTGAATAAAGAAGCAAGATTTTGAAAGATGGAAATTTCTACATGGATAGGAGGCAGAGGAAGGAAAACTACACATCAGGGACAGCAAGTGTTTTGCTGCATATTGCAACTGAAGGACACAAAATGAAACCAGACCTTTACCAAGCTTGTTTACAGCAGCAACTCCTTTCCCAGAGCTTCCCCTTTTTTTTTTTTTTTGTCACAGCATCCCAGCAGTCCTGTCTGGGGTGAAGGGTGAATAAGCTCAGTACTGCTTAGCACTTCCTCTGTTGTTTCATACCTTATTTTAACTTCATTTACTGATATTACATTCCCTTTGGGGTCTCATGGGACCCGATGCTGCCAAAACGGGTATTTGGCAGTCTCATGCCAGAGGAATAACAAATTTTGTGATGATTTCTGTGTTAGAGCTGTGAAGGCCAGTGGCAGGTCTCAGTAGGAGCAAGGCAGAGCTTGCAGGGACCTGCAGGACAGGAGTCCCCAGGGCCACCTGCGAGGCTTCCACGCACAAAGGGCATGTGCTGGGCGGGGACGAGACAGGGCGTACTTCCAAATGTATTTCCATGCCATTCAGAGAGTTCAATCCTTTGTGATTTGGACACTGTTAAGACAAATATTGGTCTTTAAATCCTTAAATAACACCTTCTTTCCCCAGCAGCCGATATGCTCCAGCTGCACAGCCACACTTGGCACCCTGTGTGCCCTTTGTGACACCTCTGCAGTGATTCTGGGCACACCTGACACTGCCAGGTCTCTGCTCAGGATGTATTTGGTTCAACTCTGCATCCTGCATACATGGCATGACAATATGGTTCACTTCCAAGACTCACAATGCTTTTTTTGTCAGTGCTCTTTTAGAGTTCAAGTGACATATGAATTAAAAATGCTGGAAAAACAGTGAAAAAAACAGTAACCATCACTGCAAAAGGACAAAGAAGGAGTAGGTGTTCACTTAAATCACATATTAAGCATAAGAGTTAGATGGGGCATTTTAGATTTCTAAAAGCAATGGAGGTCATTTTGATTCATCATTTTTCCCAAATAATCTGATTTAATTGTGCCTTATATTTTAAAGGGTCAACATGTTAAAGATTCCAGGCAATGGGGTCTGCTACTAATTGAAATCAAATGTTATCTAATAGAACAAAGGATTATAAAGGCAAAAATGCAACATTTACTCCAATAATAAGGTAAAGGACAGAAGATTTGAGGAGAGCTGTTAGGGGCTTTCCTTCCCAAACCTCTGTTGACATATGAACTAACAAGCAATAAATCTCCCACATGAGTACAGAAGTTAAGAAAATGAAAATTCATAAAGTCATTTTAGGAACAGAGGAAATCCCCCTCTAATTTAACATTTAGACCAGTTTAGGAAGCTGAGGATAATTCATAGAAAAGAGTAGTAGTGCCATGCAAATCACACACTTGTTAACCAGGGGATGACATAACATCCAAGTCTTTCATAACATCCCAACTCCTACAATTCAGAAAAATGGAACAGTGGGACTGTTGTGAAGACAGGAAGTTGAAAAATGAAACACAAAGATTGCTGAACAAATGCTATTTTCCTCCAACACCCCAGACCCATTAAGTGCTACACGAGTCTGAGTGAAACAAGCTGACAAAAAGCGGGTCATATCAAGCTGTAAAAAAGGAGACCAGTGAAACACCAGTACTTTGATTTAAAAGCACTTTGATTGAAAAGCTCAATATTGTTGGCCATGATTTTATAGCCTTTTTTTCTTACACCAACTTTAGAAAAGTTTTCTCTCATCTTCTGTGCCACCCCAAAGGTTATGTCAAGGTGCACAAGGCACTCCCACAAAGGCAGAGCTGTTTCCTGCCTTTTGCTGCAGACAATGTTTTGGGACAAACTTATCTGGGAGGTGGGCAAGGCAGCAGTGGGGAAGGATAAAATTCTCTCCATGTTCCAATCACTTTTATCCTTTTTCTCTTCCCAAATAAATGAGTAACAATTCCTCTGCTCCACAGGTACCACATAGACTTTTCCTTTCAGAAATGCCCTGATTATTTGTAAAATGCAAGTAATGGAGCTCAATTTATATTTAGCTTTGAAGTTTTAGTTTCTATTTCAGATCTGTGAAAAACTTACAGTTTAACTAACAGTTTAAAATCCAGTTTAACTTCTTCCATTGTATTACCCAGTTCAAGAAGAGATACTACTTTTACTGAGGGTCTTTGTCTTTCTGATGGAATGGTGTTACTTTCCACAGAATTTATACTCTAAAATGAAAGAAAAACAGAGATAGACCTGAAAAATAACCTGATCTATTTCCTGCCTGTTATCCTTTGTTTCTGTTAGAGATGAGTTTAGAAGAGTTTAATAAAGCATAAATATCAGGTAAAAAAAGTTTTTGCCTTTTAATGAGCTTGTCTTAGAACCAACAATATTACTTGTCTGGTGCAGGAGATGGACAAGTTCAGGCAGAGTTGTAACAAGTGCCCTGCAGGTGTCAGAGCTGTGATTTAGAGCAGAACTTGCCTTTCATGTCCAGTATCACCTCCTGTGTCACAGCTGTGCCCAGCTCCCTCATCCCAGCTATGAGATAAAGTAAAGACCACAGCAGACACTTGTCTACATTTTAACTCAATGGCTTTCTTCAGGACAGAATTTCAGCCCTCCTCAATGGGAAAGTAAAGCTCTAGCTTGTTTGCCAGAGTTGTGAAAAAATGGAAATAAGCCAGGTTTTTTTCAGTGATTCTCAGTTTCGCTTTCCATAGGCACAACATTTATACAAAAAAAGAATATTCTTAACAAAATCTGAAATAAACCACAGCAACCCTTTGAGCAAGTAGCAGGGCCAGCCACAAAACAAAATCACAAAAAATTCTCTAAAATTTCACCCACACCTAGACATCATCCCACTAATATTTCAAGCAACACAAGTCCAGATACTGACACGCTGCAATTACAAATATGTACAAAAAGCAAGACAAGATGAATTTACCATGAAAAAAGCATGCATTCAAGGGTCGAAGAAAAACTGACCTTAAGAAACCAGACAGCTCCTGCTCTTTCACTCTGGATTCACTACCAAAAAATGATGAGAACTGCCAGCCCTGCCCAGGGCTAAGAGAAAGTGATAGCAGAAAGGAGGAAATAAGTAAGACCAGAACACTCAGAGGGGGAATTCCAAAGAGGAAAATTAAGAGGAACCTCCCTTCTAGCAGCCCCAGTATAACAAGCAGTGTTACCTTCACTGGTCATTTGTCCCTGATAAGAAGATCTTGATCTTGTCACTAATTAGGAAAAGATCCATTTATTTGAATGGAAACCAGAATTGGATGAGAGCTGGCAGTAACAATTTTCATTGCTCCCCAAATTCTTCCTCTCCTTTTCCATTCCAGTTCAAATCTGTCCCAAAGCCATGCTGTTCAACGGTCCACCAGTAAGAATAAAGGTAGCAGCATGTGGGCACTTACCTTGCAGCTCCACTTGGTGCATCAGAAGTGAAAGTATGTCTTTCAGATGTTCACAGACTCTGCCTGCACAAAATAAGTTTTGCATCTCATGCAAAGTCTCTTGCCATTGGCCCAAAATGACAAGTAGGATGTTCTATTAAACAGGAGCTTGTCTGGCTTGCACGTGGCGCTCACAGTTTGCTTGTAGCAGCATCCGACAGAATGTTTGTTCATCTAATCATCACTTACCTTGCCATGCCTACCTGGTGTTAAGGCAAACAACCTTTTGAAAACCAAGTTCATTCATGAGCTTTCTGTCATGATGCCTATAGCTGCTTTTGTGGTGATCTGCAAGCTTATTTGCTTAGTTTTCTATTTTTAATCATGCATAGACCTACACAAATTAAAAATTAATTATAAAGGAGACTGTACTCCAGAGTGAACAGATACTTTTTGTACTATTATTCCACTGGCTATAGCTTTTAAGAAAAGTTCCACCAGAGTCTGAAGGGGAGAGGCAAAAGGATTTGATGAACACAATGATATCCAGATTCCCTGCTTCAGACTGCAAGGTTTTTATCAGCTGCTAGTATGAAATGGCTCCTGCACAAGACAGCAGCTCCTATAAGCAAAGCAGCTGCTGATCTGTATAAGAATTTTCTCTTTGCAGAGGAGATCCACTTCTACCAGGTTCCATGGAATATGCTCACTGGGAAGAGACAAAGCTCTTTCCTTCCTGGGAGTAGCTGATCTCTTTGCAGTACTTACAGACATGGAGCCTGATCTGTCAGGACATCAGCCTCTTCAGGCTCTCTCACACCCAGGCTGGGTTGGAACTCCTCTGTGCACTTTTGAAGGAAAGTAACATCTCAGAATAACAGCACTATGTTACTAACAGCACAGAAAATAATGAAAAGCTGCACAAATACAGATTCTGTATTTTAGTGGTCTGTTTTGACAGTAGACAATAAAATAATCACTGCATAAGAAATATGTACAAAATTTCACATGGCTATTTGTTAGCTCTATTCCAATAGCACAACCCCTCAAGTGATAAACTCCTGCAGCAGCCCTGCAGGCAGATCTCCAGCAGCTTCTGAGGCTGAAATCCATGAAGCAATCCCTATACACATCAAGAACAAAAGTTTGGGGAACAAGAGTTCAGCTTATCACTGTGATTCCAGTTCATGACTGCAGCAAAGACTGGTTGTCCACTTTTTGTACAACACCCATAGCTGCTTGGAAACAAAGGAATTGCTGGAGCAAATCATAGCTCATCTAGAGGAGTAGCCTATAAAGGTGGTCTTTGAGAGAAAAGCAACTGGAAAAGAAGAGGCTGTGAGACAGCTGAGAACTGTCTAAGCTTTTCAGGTGACCATCAGCTTCTTTGCTTTGATGTTGACTGGGACACTACCCTACTGCCAAAGGAGGAGACTGAACATGCTCAGTAGATTGGAAGCACCAGCATAAGTGATACCAGGCCACATTCTATGGTTTTCTACATTTAAAATATGAATTCCTGGCCTTAATTTGAATGTGTAATGTGTGTAATGATAGAGGTCAGTATTTTGCCTTCACATGAACTATCTTAATTTGTATCCTGAGGATTTCCTCCTGTATTTTCATCCACGCCTTTGTTGTCCCAAAATGTTCTTTTCATCTGGTGTTAGTGAGGCCAATCCCCACAAAGAGTCAAGGTATTTGGTTTACTTACAACTCTGTACAGAAAGGGTGGCAAATTCACAAAACCAGCATCACAGCTATTAGAACTTTCATTATTAATACAAAACCAGCACCACAGCTATTAGAACTTTCATTATTAATACATTTTGGCAAACAAAGGTGTGAATGTTCATTGGCTACATGTTACATAGGTCTCTTATTAATTTGTATTCTCTCTTCTACTAGTTAAAAGATTCCCTCGCTTCTCATACTAATTATTCTGTATGCTCAGTCTTTCTGTCCTTTTGAGTCTTGCTCCCTCAGCTATCTGAGAATGTTTGTCCAAAGTCTGGTCTGAAAGTGTGAAATTCTGAAAGACCAGAAGTATTTGAGGTCATAATCTGTCTTTGCATCTACTAGATTGGAAATTCTGAACCTTTTGAATTCCTAACTTCACTTACAAAAATGACCTTCTGAAGAAGCTGCAGGTGTGACCAGCAGCATTGCAGAGTGTTATCTTGGTGTGTCTCACCTGCAGTGTTCATGGTGCATTACTAGGCTCCTCATAGCATTTGGGAAGAAATATGGTAGGTGACACTAGAAATGTAGGCATGGATGGATGCTGGAGGACTTTGAAGCATAGCTAGTTTCTGAGGTGAGCAAGCAAGGAAAAGGTTTGATCAGATGGCTTTTAAAAAAAGCTCTAAAGGAAAAAACCCTACCCTTGCAATCTAAAAGACCGAGCTTTTATGTTCAAAACAACTTCCAAAATATCACAGCTTTACTTTCCTACAGGAAGTTAGTTTCATAATAGACATAGAAAGGTTTGCATTAAGAGCTGCAAGCCTTGGTGGAGCTGCTGAGGAAACCCAGTGTGAGTGTGTATGTGTGATGGAAGGCACAACATTGGTAACCAAAGGCTCCTGAGACTCACCCAAAGTATGTTCCTGCAGTTCTGCTTTGCACAGTTCAGGAATGTGCTGGTGCCTATTCACTGAGGGCCACGTTCTCTAATGCTCATGGACATTGCTGCAAAGTCCCTACGGATTTCAATACTGCATTATGAACAGGGAACTGTGCTTCCTTGAAAACTCCTTTCATGTTGGCTCTATATCTCAGCTCTGGTTTTCCAGTCAGCTACTGTCTTTGGCCTCTGTGGCCAAAAAATTGGTTTCCATAGCAGAATTTTTGTTCAGGATTCCTTCTGTCCAGGGTGAATAGCTTTGAGGTACTGCTGGTTGAACAATTTCTCATAGACTGAAAAGTCTATTTAACAAATTTCCCTATTTTCTGATAGTAATGATTCAAGCTGTACAATATATAGACATCAGCAGTTCACCACTGTGCTTTTCTGCATGACTTCCCTTCCTGTTCTATGGATTCTCTTTAACTCACATGCAGCTTTTGAAGATAACACAGATGTTTCATAGCAACTGTATCTCTCTTAGGGATTGTCATGGTAGTGTTCTCAAAATCCAAAAGAAAATACATGTCTTAGCTATGGAAAGTGCTAAGCAATAGCTACATAAGAAGCACCAAACAGTAAAACTATATGGCCCGACTTAGTTCTCTTTTTCACATACATTGTTTGTGCTGTGACACATTATAAAGAGGAAAGTGAGTTGAAAAGGAGAACTTGTGCATTTGATTTCTCTGCATTGAGGGGAAGTATCACTTCTAAGTAAACACAGTGCTGCACAAAGTCTACAGCTAATTTTGGAACCCAAATAATGTTAGTAAAATGTCAGTAATTAATGTCACTATTTTTCCCAGGGACAGTGAGGTAGATGAAAGTGTACCAATGTAGGCCACATTATGTCCTTCAGCACATGGCATTTGGGTATGTCATGAACCATGATAGATTTTGGTGTCAAGACAGTAAGAAATTATTTTGTTTCTACAAATGCAAAAACAAAACCAGAAATAGAAATCTTATTTAATTATTGCAAATTAGGATGGTAGCAGGAGAACTTGAACCAAAGCTTAAGCTTCTCTACTCCCCTTTCCCTTATTTTGGTCTCAGTTACAAGATAATTAGCCTTGGGTTCAAAGGCAGAGTAGTTTTGGCACGTTATTGCTTGGTTTGCCTATAGCCCAGCAAAAGCCAGGGACAGCTCTATAGAAATGAGGCTTCCTCCCCAGTTATGTTCTTGCAGATCTTGTTGGAAAACTCTTCAGGAATACTTAGAACACATGGAAAGAGTTAAACAGGAACAAACTTGAAATCTTTATGTCTTAACACCCATTCAAAGTCCATCTTGCTTTTGATCTGTCTCCAATCTAGATATAATAGAGGAAACAATCCATTGTTCAGGTTGAAAAGCATATAATCTCCTGGTCATCACTGCCTGGGAACATTTGAAGGTGGAAACTGCTTAAGGGGAAACTTGCAGAAAATCTGCTTTTCTCATGTTTAAGTGGCAAGCATGATGATGTACACAAGCTGTTTGCTCAGTTGTTTGTCTGCTTCTGGAGGGAACTATCCTATGGAAAGGAGCTCCTTCTCCACAAGCAGTCTACCATTCTCCCATTAGTGTACCCCCTCACAGCCAGTCACACATGTCCTGGAGCTCTGAGCAAGCACTTCCACCAGCAGCTGGCAGCTGCCTGGCCTGTGGATGGAGGAGAAGACATTGAGAAAAACTCTTATGCCTTCCCTTGGTTTTCAAGTAGTCTGTGAATATCACAAATGCACAGATCCCTTAGCATTAGTGTTGGCACAGGCAGTGCACAACAGTATTAATCTTTTTAACAGAAGGACTTATCATTTATCTGTAGCTAAGAAAAATTAAAGAAAATAAAAGAAAATAAAAGAAATTTGTATCTTTGCTTTCACCACCACTGGAATTCATATAAGTAGTCCAGTACACTGGAACATTGGAGCATGTGACATAAACTCCCTGTAATTTCCCTTACACTGGAATAAAATAGAGCAAGAATGGGAAACAGCATACAAATGGGAAACAGCATACAAATGCAAACTCCAGCTAACAAGGAAAAGGCTGCGTGCAAAAAACCACAGCCTGTATCAAGTTTCAGATTGAAGCAAAAAATCTGGGCAAAAATAATAAACTGACAGTTGAAGAAACCACATATTTTAGGGGCTTCCCTAGAGCATTTCTGATCTTTGTCAACTGAAACACACACCAGACACAAAAGAGTTCAGAATCCACACCAGACACAGCAGCTCTGCCATCAGTCAGTTGAATGAAGGAGCACTTACCATGACCCCCATTCCAGTGGTTGTGCTGCTACTGTAGCTGCACACACTGATTGTGGTATCATAGAAAGGTCACACCATCTCCTTTTTCAGGAGCTTCAGGTCCATGTTGCCACAGTTCTGCAGTGTGGTCTCTGGGCTGCTCTGCTGTGGAGAAGGAGAGCTCTCACACCCTTCTGCTGAAGCTGCTCTGCCCTGCACGAAGGATGAAAATCAGACAGTCAGTGCATTCTCTGAGAAACCAACAGGTTTGGGTTCTTGCCCTTCATCCAAGCTTTATTTCAAAATGTTTAACTGGTGCTTATTTATAGATTTTAAAGCTGTGTGCCTTATGAATTCAGGCCCAAACACCCTCCAGTTGGGAAGTCAGGCAGAACAGTTTTCATGGGAATAGCTGTTGAGATGTCCAGCACAGCCTGGAACTTCCTCCTCTTGGAGGCTGCGAGGTTGAGGCTTGTTACCTTTCAGGCCATAGAGGAAATTGTGGTCTCTTAAATCATGACCTTGGTTGCAAAAGGGGGTCATAGACCACAGACATGAACCTTGCTGTCAGTTTGCCAAAAGATCAGGCCCCTGCCTCTAGGAGAGGTTCAGAGTTATGTTCAGCAGCACCTGGTGTATCTTGTAAAAAACAATCAGTCAACGTGGCAGACCCCATCCGAAGCACTTAATGTCCCTTCAGCTTATCTGGGGTACCTACAGACCAATGCAGAGCACCTCCTCCTCTTTGAACCATTCAAACCTACAGAAATGGTATGGATTTTGTGAATTTTAATACCTCAGATATCCCCTCAAGTTCTCCATGCCTCAGTACAAGGAATACAAGGAAGCTGAAGCTATTTGGTGAACTAGAAAAAGAAGTATTAATAAATTAGGAAATATACTACGGAACAATAATGCCATAGAAGTAGGGATCACAGGCTGCTTCAAAAAATTCACAGGTTCACAGAAAAATTCACAGAATTAAGAATGGTAGGTACAGGTTTTTCATTTCATTGCATCACCAGATTAGAAACCCTTTCTTACTTTGTGTTTTGTCTATATTCTCTATGAATTGTTTCTGATAAAGTAATTCCCTTTATCATTCTCAGTTTAGAACAAACAAGAAAAATAAGTGCAAGCAAGTATGGCAAGCCTCCACAACAAAAGATGAAGTGGAAATTGCCAGTCAAAGGGGTTGAAGAACTATCCAGCAAGATTCTCAGGGATCTGAGTGAGGTTGGGTAGGTACTACTAGCAGCCAAAGGGAACAAAAGAAAAAGGAAACATGTAAAAAATCTAATGAATAAGCAACTTAGAGCTTTCAGAAGCAAATTTAAGTTTTATTTCTGCAGATAAAACAGTAGAAGAAACAGTGCTCGATTTCTTATCAACCTCCTATTGTACTAAGCTTCTGAAATTTTTGATAGCCATTAGGGTCTTTTAATTAATAGGTTAAGATTATTTTTTTTTTCTCAGTAAGACTATAGAGGCTTAAGGCAGGAGAGCTATTGGATACTTGTGTGAGTGCACAGGCATTTTAAGTTCAGGTAGCAAAGGAAGGAAGGGACGCTAAGCACCTTTTCTGATGAAATCACTTCCACTCTGGGAAATGGATCTGGGAAATAGAAGGGGATAAGCTCTGCTTACTGCAGTAGCTCTATGAATTTAAACCAAACTTTTGAGAGCCCAAGTTCCTTATTTTTGGAGTTCCCAATCTGAGAAATGAAAGATGATTTGCAAAATTAACAAATACCAAGAACTGCAGCTGAGAGTGACTGAAGCTTTGAACATATCAAATATATATAAAGCTAAACACACTGAAAAATCTGCATCCAAATGCTGGGAATGCACCCAGAGGGAAGAGAGCTGGTGACTTTGCCTTGGTGTGCCCTTGTTTTGGATGTTTCTAAGTGACCATTGCACAGTCTAAGCAGGAAAATTATACTGAAGTAAACTCAATAATTTCAAAGCCTTTCTTTTCCTGGGTGACTGCACTAGAGATTCTTACAGCATGAGTTAAATAAGGCCTTAAAGCCACACAGGCTTAATAAAAAAAAGCATTTAATAAATTATGTAACATTTCCTTGGGTTTTCCCTAACTGAAAGGAATACAGCTGCTACTGCACTTCTTAGAATCAAAACCAGTTACTATGCAATATGGGAATTTCTACTCCTTTCTTCACATACTCAAAAATTATTTTTCACCTTTTTGGGCATAGCTAAAGGAAAGATCAATATTTTTTTTTTAAATCCCCATTTATATTTAGGGCCCAAACTTCCTCATCTGACATATTTTTCTGTTACCCATTTCTTACTGATGGCAGAACTTGATCTCTACTGAGAGTGTATTGTTATATATAAAAGAAATTGTCCTGATCCCTCAAGTAAATCCTGTGGCTTCTCCCCTGTTAATACTGAGCTGCCAATTTCAGCAATTCATGTATGTACAGCCAAAAACATCTATAGCAATTGGTTCTGGACCAAAGCAGGAAATCATCTTTGACAAATTAATTAGAAAGTGATGCTATTAAAAATTTATCTATTTAGTACCTTCTCTGATTTGCCTTATCACACCCAAATGCAAACACTTTATTAAAGCACCAACAAACCTTCTAAGTGTATCTCTGATACACTTAAGTGTGAGGTACGAGTTTTTCCTGGATTAACATTTTCCAGCATTCAGAGGAATAGAATACTCTGCTGTAAACCCCAGTGAAAGGCCTAAACCAGAGCAAAACCAATCAAGTTATTCACAATATGCTTCTGTTATTCACAATATCCTTAGGCAGTTTACAGGGGAAGTCTCTGGTAAGCCTCTGCAAGATTCTAGGGAGTGTTCCAAAGAGAAAGGGAAATCAGCTGACTTCTTGGTAATTGTATAAATAAAACTCTAATTATTTTTGAATCAGAGAAAGGGAGAGATTTTTCGGTTATTCATATCAAGCCTCTGATAGTCTTCTACAATAGGAATGTCACTATTTATTGTGGGGAGGGAATTCCCTGTAACGTAATGGCAAGGACACAGCAGCATGCAATGTATTTTGGAACTATTTTATGCAATATACTTCAGCAATTAAGTGAAATCTTAACATATTTCATAGATGGTCTAGGTTTTCCTGTGTAAAAACCTGAAAACCAAACCACAATTCATAAATTCCTTGTAATGATCTCTTCATCTGGGGCTGCTGAAGCAGTATTTGAGGACTTACATCATCTTTAGGGTGCTGCTAATCTTTCCAATGTTTAAACAATTTGTAGTTAATCTACAACTCAGAAAAAGTGTTGAAAATAGGATAGTTTGTTCTGTAAAATCCTAAAAAACACAGGAAGCTTCTAATAAGGTTTCACTTGGATGCATTAATTTTAAAACAAGGAAGAATTTTTTTCTAGCAAACCCCTAAGAAAGAAATTCATTTGATCAATGATTCCTCTAGAGACCAAGGATTCTTTCTAGCTCCCAATTTGCTCTAAAAGAAAATTATGAGCCATACAATACCTTGAATAATCACACAGCATAATTTCATACAGCTTCTTAGAGAATTTAATTTGCATGGTACAGTGACAGTTTCCTGTGGGATTATCTAGTAGAGTTTGTTAGGAAAACAGATAATCCTACAGTGAGCCAGTGGAGATAGGCACTGGAAGGAGGGAAAACTAAGGAAACATTTATCTGTTTTAAAATCAAAACACAAAACACAGTAGGTTTTGCTACTTTTCCAGTTATTTCATCACTCATTAAATCAGTTAGCAGCAGCAGTGGAGTAATTCAGACACCTAATGCTGTGACAGGCTAATTGTCCCCTCTCCCACAGAGGTGCTGTTTTACATAGTAAGGGACACAGGACACAGTTATTTTCTGGTGCCTTAGAATGAAAATGCAATGGCTTGGGCAATACAGAATACATCACAGAATTACTAAATTCAAACCATCAGGTTTGCTGGCAGAACTGCCCTGAGAGGTGCAAGAGGAGCTGCTGCAGGAGCTGAGGTGAATGGTCTGGAGGCAGGAGGATGCGAGACCTCCTGGCACTGCTGAGGCTTCTGCCAGTGAGTTCTGGGAGCTGCTTCTGAGTCAGAAGCCAGCTCTGTCTGTTACTGTTAATTCATGGCTTGGAAGCAGAAGTGCACGTTGATACAGGAAATGAAGTCAAGATCAGCCTCAGAATGCACAGAATTATTTAATAATTGTATCACACGAGAGCTCTCTTTGAGAGCTCTCTTTTTATATCTCCTTGGAGAGTGAAAGCCCACTTCAGTATTTTAATATTGTAGGCTATCATGGGCCATCCCATCAAATTACAGATGCCTATTCAGTTCTTAAGTGGCAGTCTACTGTACTTAGTAGCACACTGTACAAGTTGTTTTAACACTACCAAGGCAAAAATATGACAATCAAAATATTAACATCATTAGTCACACCTTTCCTGCCTTACAATTATAATCCTACTAAGAACAGTTTATCTATTTTTCTTATCTATTAAGTATTGCTTTGTTCCAGTAAATCTTGTGCAAAGCTGCTTTCCAGTTGATATTTTTGAAAAGTTCACCTCAGTAGCATCTGTACTTACTCAACAATCTGGTTTAGTTAGATGTTTTAGAAAAGGCTAGAAAGTTATTATTTTGCAGGTTTATTTAATGCTAGTAGCTAGTCAGATCTACAAGTGGCTGTGATTAATCAGATCTTCCTTGACCCTCCACTTCATACTAAGCTGTCCAGACTATTTTCCCCCATTACTGCAAAACCCTTACCCCTATCCTGGAGTTTGGTCGTCTTGTTTCACTTCTTTACCTTTGCTGCATAATCCACGTGCATTTTAAATGAAGGCACGAAAAATATTTATCATGGAATCATAGAATATCCTGAGTTAGAAGGGACCCATAAGGATCACTGAGCCCAGCACTTGGCCCTGACAGGACAGCCCAAGGTCACACCCTGAGAGTTTTGTCCAAACACTTCTTGAGCTCTGTCAGGTTTGGTGCTGTGCCACTGCCCTGGGGAGCCTGTTCAGTGCCCAGCCACCTCTGGAGGAAGAACATTTCCTAATATCCAAACTAAATCTCATGGCCCTGACGCAACTCCAGGCCATTCGCCCGGGTCCTGTCACTGATCACCACAGAGAAGAGATCAGTGTCTGCCCGTCTACTTCCCCTTGTGAGGACGCTGAAGAGCACACTGCGATGTCCCCTCAGCCTCCCCCGGGCTGACCGAGCCGAGTGACCGCACTGCACCAGCGGCACACGCACGGTGTGGTGGAGCTACCCCTGCCCCCGGAGCTGGCCCCCACACAGGCACAGGGCCGCTGGGAGCGGGGACAGCACTGCCCGCCTGGGGGTGTGCGCCAAGCGTGACACGCAGGTGTGCTCTCATATTTGTACACCCACGTTCACCTTTCCCTCCACTCCTTCTTCCTTCCAGGGTTTGTATTCAGCATGAGACCCCAGCGGCCCTGACCCGGCCGGTGCGTGTGGCGAGCCCGCGGGGCGGACAGCTGACGGCGCTGAGGGCCGGGGGCTGCCGGCCGGGGCTCCCGGGGCCCTCAGGCTGCCAAAGCCCGCCCGGCCGCTCTGGCCCCGGCCCGCGGCGGGAGCCGGCCACAGGCACCCCCGCTGCAGGGCCGCAGGAAGGAGCGGGGACCCCGGGGGTCTCCCGGGCGGTGCCCGGTGAGGCGCAGCCGCCGCGGGCTGTGGCGAGGGGCAGCCCCGCTCCCGCCGCGCAGGGCCGGAGCCCGGCCCCTTTTCCCGGGGCCAGCTGCGGGCCCGGAGCCGCCGCCGGGATGAAGCAGCTGGGGGCGGCGGCCGGGACGCGGCTCCCCCGGGCCCTGCGCGCTGACGGGCTCCCGCCGCAGGCGCTGGTGGACGACACCGAGGATGTGTCCCTGGATTTCGGGAGCGAGGAGGAGCTGGCGCTGCGGAAAGCGCGGATCAGGTAACGGCGCGGAGGCCGCGGCGCCCGGGCCCGGGCGGCCTTGGCCGTCCGGTGTACAGAAAACTCCATTTAAACACTTCATTCCCATTTTTTACAGGGACGGTGGTCAAGGGCTGGAACAGGCTGCCCGGGGAGGCTGGGGGCCTCTGTCCGGGAGATGCCCGGGCTGGAGCAGGCGAGGCCGGGCCCCGTTGCCCGGCATCACCCGGTGACTGGAAATGAAAACCTGACACACCCAACATCCCAAACCCCAAGCTAACAGTGCTTTAGTTAGAGCTGGAGCAGCGGACACGACTCGCAGCTCCAGCAAAGCCCGCTGTGCAGCGGTGCTCAGGCACTGCAGCGGACGCCTGGCTGAACCGCCAGAGAGCTGCAGTAAAGATGTCATGATTTCCTACCACGGGATGTGATGCTGTGTGGAATATAAAATATCTTATGCTTGTAGACATTACCTGGGAAAACCCAGCCCTTTAACCCATCTCATGTGGCAAGCTAAGCTTGGGTTCCTCACCAGAGGTGTCACTCTGTAGCTCTGGCCACACAGAGGTCCCGGGTGACAGAGCTGTTCAGTCAGTGGCTTTTGAAGAATCTCCAATCAAAGATTGTGAAAGGAAGAATTTTATGTCAAAAGGAATTGGGCATGCCCTGATCAATAATTTATATAATCAGCTTTGATTTAGATTGCTTTCTCTGCTTTGCCCCAGTTTGGTCTGGTCCATTTCAATGTTCATATTTCTTGTAGGTGTAAACAAAGAAATATAATAGATGTTCACCTGACACAACATTATCTGAGATAAAAAGCAATAATGTAGCTTTACAATATAATTACTCTTTTACAAGTGTCTGGTGAAGCATTGCTTTGGACTTTGTCACTACTTGAGTCAGCCTTGACATAAGATTAACCTTCCCAGAATTGCCTTGGTTTTACACCTTAGCAACAGCACACATTTTAAATGAAGGTTTATATTTTGGTGCAGTCTTGGAGAACATAGCCTCAAGGATTCAACTAAGCTGGGAAATACAGCTTAGAAATACCTTGATCACATAAGCCACAGGTTCTGAGGGACCAGACTACATTTAGCATGAAGTGAAACCACCCTGGAATGTTTTAGGAGGTCACAGCACGCAGCACTTTACTCTAGAGATCTTAGAGATTCCTCCTGATTCATGCTGCTCCCTAATACAGCACAGGTAAAGTATCAGCAAACTGTACTATTCTGTGATCCACTTGGTGTAGACAGTGGCTTCATTAGAGACAGCTCTTCGTTCTGGCTCTCAAGACAATATTAAAAGATGATGCAGGATTGAAAATTCATCTGCCATAGAATGCAGAAATGAAACTGCTTACACTGCTCACACGTTTGTTTTTGTATTTCTGAAGAATCTTGTGCAAATGAGCCTGGAAGTCATCTAGGTGCTGCAAAATTTTATTACCATATTAGAGGGCATAACAAGGTGTTCCAGTCATTTGTCTTTATTCCAATTTCATATATCTTGAACTTGGTTGTAATTTGCATAGAATATAACAAATTGTGCTTTCGTGATTCTCTGACAGATGTGCAAAAGGGCTCCTTAAAAGCAAAAGGTTAGTGGCTACTTTCCTAAGAAATTGGGAAAAGATAAAATACTTCCTGGAAATTGGGAAATTCTTCCTCTTTCCTAAGAAATTGGAAAAAGATTGCAGTACCAGGACTTTGGATCTGGAAGTAAGGAGCATATGATTGCTTCTTTTACAAATCAGCCAGGAAACACAGTGATCAAGGAGAAAAGAGATCTCATTTATTCAAAATTTGCCTCAATACATTTTGAAGTATTGACAGAAAATAAAAAAAAAAGGGCAGCATGTAGAGTGCTGCTGTGGCACTTCTGAGCAGGCACCTGGAATGATTCTCCTGTAGTTCAGTGGCACAGCTTAGGCCTGACCCAAATTTGATTCTTTAACATGGGATGCAACTAAATTGCTTACAACTCATTCCTGTCCTAACAGGCATCATGCTCCCAAACTGAACAGAGATTATTTTAACAAGGTACTGAGCCTTGAGGCTCCAGCTGTACATCACATGGATGTTTACATGCAACAGCAAGTGGGTTGCTGTCCTTTCATGAGCAAATTTATGCCAAGTTGAGCCATTGTAGAGTTGCAGTTTCCTTTATCCTTTCCAGAGTCTCAGTAAGTGCTCAGCACTGTAATAAATGACAGCTTCTTGCTCATGTGTCTTTTTTTTGGTTGGTTGGTTGGGTTTTTTTGGGTTTGTTTTTGTTTTTGGGTTTTTTATTTTAGTAAAAATTCAGCATCCAAACAATAATCTTGTTGTAATCCAGTAATACTGCTGAATCTGCCTTCCAAAATGGAACATGAATTCTCCAAAGTTACTGCCACATTTGAAGCTCTGATCCGTTAGAAAAGCTCAGGCAACCCTGCTGTGCTTTGGGGTTGTGATCTATGAAAGCTGCTCTGGACACAAGGGCACCACTTCCATAGTTGACAGAGTTGCATTTTCTTGACTGAGCAAGGCCCTTTCTGTTTTAGCCAGTTCACAATATCCACTCCACCCACCTGGCTGCTTATGGCAGAAAAAGCCCCTTTGCTTAAAATGTCACATGTTCAGTTCTAAGTCACAAGAAGTTTTTGGAAAGTTTGAAGTTCACATGGGCGTGATGAGGAGTAAATATAAACTTCACCTGTGCATCATCATCCTTTCCTCCCCAGTCATATGTGTAGTACTACCAACACAGTATTACCACTGGAGAAAGATAAACACCAGAACAGTTAAACAGCTTAGAGTAATAATGTAACAACAGTGATATTGAAATTATAAAAGTTATTATACTTATATAACTATAATTGAAGTTTATAGTAAGCAGTTGTGTATATATTATATGTCTCATTTTATTAAACACAATAACAGAATAACATTTAATAGTTAAATAGTTGATTACGCCCTAGGCCATACTTTTGTTAATTGGCTATTCTACTGTTAATTGGTCACAGAGGCATAGGAGTTTAAGGAGGCAATTGTTGACTTAAATATCTTATTCAGATATTTTACTCTCTAAGCTTCGAGGAAGAAGTTACTTAACTGCAAGAGCCTGTAGTTAATTCTCACTTTCAACTAATTAACACAAACAATTGCACAGAGTAAAATTTTTACATGGCATATTACCCTGAAAATTGTACTGTGCTCATTACAGCATTCTCCAGCCCCCCCACTGTACTGTGCAGGCCAGTATTCCATGTCACATACTTATTTCTTTCACTGAAATTTCTCTTTGTTACAGACAAAAACTTGTTCAATGAGCAAAGCGTAAATACTAGTGAAATTAATAAGCAGTAATTCAGAAGAACTGTTAGATTCCCAAATCAGTCTGCCTGTCTAAAAGGAAGTGTTTGGTTTAGACATTAACCATGAAAGTTCATTTTGTCTTACTGCAAACAGCTACAATTTTTTTTAGAGATCATATTTTGTTTTCAAAGCTGTTCTGAAAGGCATAAGAGCTCTCTCAATTCTTTTGTGCTTTGCAATGTTGATTCATTTCATGAAACAACAAGGATTTTATGGTGCTGTGTTGCACACAGCCACTAAATTCCTTCACACAGAATCAAAGAATCTGGTGAAAGGCTCCATATTTTGTTCTGTCTTTGAGAATCTTTTGACAGGAACACCACATTTGTCTTTTAGATTTAGACTGAAGCTTGGTTATTGAAAATGTCATTGTTTGATAATGAAGTTATATACCAACACTGAAATAATAGCAGCTGCAAACCAAAATAGCATTATAAACTTGAAATCCTGTGCTGTGCAAGGACTGTAACATTCCCTGCTGTCCCATAACCTCATACATGCTCTGTGTTTTTCTAGGCACCCACTGGCCACCTTTTTCCACCTGTTTTTCCGAGTGAGTGCTATTGTTACCTACTTGTTCTGTGACTGGTTCAGCAACAGCTTTGTTGCCTGTTTTGTCACTATTCTCCTCCTTCTATCCTTTGACTTTTGGTCTGTCAAGGTAAGATGACCCTGAGTAGTAATTTCCTTGGGAAGTATTTTGTCATTAATTAAAAACAAAAAAATTGAAATATGTATAATGAAAGAAGTGACAAAAATATTGCAATCTGTTGATTTATTAAATGTCTAGCCCATTTTAATGAAGATGTTCACACATGTTAGTTATTTAGCACCATGTTTTCTCTGGCTGACTACTAAGGTCTACTAATATGTGAGAAAATTGCTTTGCCATAGGTAGATTTGTTTGTATGCTTCCCCCCTTAAAAAATAAATTTAAAAATCAAAGTAATACTGGCTTTTAGCAATGGATGCCCAAGGGTGTTAGGATCTGCAACCTTGTGCCCAGACCCCACAGCAGGGGCTGCAGGAGATTCCTGAAAACCCAGCTATAGCTCTGGTACCCTAATCCCATGCAGGCAGGTGGGTCAGGCCAGCCCAGGATCCAGGGGTTCCATATGTTGAGCAAGGCCTTTGTTTTGTAGAAGTGAAGCATTGATACACCTCCAGTATTCTGAAAGCTTCTGGTTCATCCAGGTGCAGAAATAATTTCTTGGTTTGTTTCCCTGATCCTACACAGCTGACTTGCTTGTCATTAATCTCCCATTTTCCAGTGTGTTTCTGTTCTCAGTATTCCTCTTTTACTGAGGAGCTTTGTGTATTGGGAACTTGTCTAACTAACTGACTTGAAAAAGATAAAACCTATAATTTCTTGTGTAAGTGCTATTGTGCTTATTATCACATTGAAAGAGAAGAGGCCTCTAAATTTTTAACTTCACCCATCATTAATGGCTGTTGTACTCAAGCTGGAACAGCTTTTAGAAGTAATTTTTATATTAGATAAAAGATGATTTTTGAACATGCTTGTCTTTTTAATTTTTTCTATTTTTAACTGTTATACTGACAAGTGACTTGTGCTACTGATTAATGCAAATAATGGTTTCATCACTAGAATGTGACAGGAAGACTCTTGGTTGGTTTGCGTTGGTGGAACCAGATTGATGAAGATGGAAAAAGTCACTGGGTGTTTGAAGCAAAAAGGGTAAATATATTAATAGAAGCAGGCACAAGGCAAACAGAATCCATAGGAAATTTGTAAAGCTGATACCAAGTCAAACAAAGTAACAAGTAGAGCACCTTTGTAACAGTTACTTTTTAATCCAGCTTCCATAGAAAACAATGTCAGTATTCAGGTGCAAACACTGTTTGTCACATCCTGGAAGTATTCAGGGCAAAACAGGTCTCACAACATTGTCAGCATATGGATCAGCAGAATAAATATTCATAGCATGGTGCTATAGGTATGAAATGTTTCTGGTAGTTCTATTTTATTTTCTAGTGAGACTATCTTGTAATAAACACATCTTTGCATAGATAATCCCAACACAGAATCCTTTGCAGGAAAGATCTAAGTGGAAAGCAATGCTGAATAGTTCAGATTCAGTGTTTTGAAGTTAATATTTTATTCACCTTCATGGATTATGGTGGGAAAGAGAACCTGGATCACAGCATTCTGATACTGCCAGTGCCCCCCCAAACACACTGAAGTGGGGAAAGAAGCACAATAGAATGGCATTTGGCATGACTGCCAGAGTCAAGACTCAGGGTTTTGCTTTCACTTGCTGACATTCTCTCTGCAGCCCCACTGAGCCTGGCAGAGCACCCAGCTGCTGCTCACCGGGACATTCTCTGGAGCCCTGCAGCAGTGTCCCCAGCCCGGCCGGCTGTGCTGCTGCTGTCCCGGTGTGCAGGACCGCAGTGCCCTGTGCAGTGCCCACTGCAGTGCCCTGTGCAGTGCCCTGTGCAGTGCCCTGTGCAGTGCCTCCTGCAGTGCCCTGTGCAGTGCCCTGTGTGCCCTCTGCAGTGCCCTCTGCAGTGCCTCCTGCAGTGCCCTGTGCAGTACCCTCTGCAGTGCCCTCTGCAGTGCCCACTGCAGTGCCCTCTGCAGTGCCCTGTGCAGTGGCCACTGCAGTGCCCTCTGCAGTGCCTCCTGCAGTGCCTCCTGCAGTGCCCACTGCAGTGCCCTCTGCAGTGCCCTCTGCAGTGCCTCCTGCAGTGCCTCCTGCAGTGCCCTCTGCAGTGCCCTCTGCAGTGCCCACTGCAGTGCCCTCTGCAGTGCCCTGTGCAGTGCCCTCTGCAGTGCCTCCTGCAGTGCCCTCTGCAGTGCCCTCTGCCATGCCCTCTGCAGCCTCGGCTGCGGCTCCAGGGTGCCCCGAGCACTGATCACAAATTACTGTGCTTCCTGTGAGTCTGAGGGAGGCCCGAAGGCAGAATAGAGGAAACCCTGCAGGACAGAATACATGGAAAATTCAATATACTGAAAATTAACTAAAAAGCTTTTCAGAGTGGAAGAGTGCAGAGGGTTTTCTTTTCCACTTGTGACGCTTCTGTTTCAGAAGTTGGCACTAGTGGTCATCGATTGGTCTGAGGGTTGGAGTGACATTTTGAATTTTGGAAAGATCAGAGCCTTCTGAACAATTCTATTTAGGGTTTTTTTTTGTTTTGTTTTGTTTTTTCTTAAGTGTGATGAGTGATGAGCCCTTCAGTGAAGCTAAGAGACATGTTGTGCTGACCTGAAGAAACCTGTAAGCAGGGCTTTGCAGCTTGCTCTGGAGTTTCTGCTCTCCCTGAAGAACAGACAGCACACGGGGCATAAGGCAGTTACAGTGTGCCCAACTCCAGCATGACACAAGAGGCGTTTTCAAAACCATGGTTCTTAATTCATGGAATGTCAGCAGAGTTCAGAAGCAAAACCAAGTATTTATATGATAGGAATACATAATAGTTTATATAATAGGAAAATAAGCTTCATGCAAGATATAAATGAAGCTAAGATACAGCGTCTTTTTATGAAAATGTATAAAAATGTGCACTTCTAGAAGAATTCCAGTCTGAACTAGAACCAACTGATAAATCCTATGGATGAAAATGCTGTTGTGTAAATTAGGGCATCAGGAAGGAAACTGGGCATGAGCTACTTTTCTTAGTTAATCTTCTTCTATGCATATGATAAGTGAAATCTTCCTCTGTTAATTTGTCATTTATTGTGGGTTCTGACTTTGTGACTAACGGTCCCAATTTTTTCTTCCAGGTGCCTACAATAGCTGCCTCAACTGAAGCTGAAGCCCGAATCTTCTGGCTTGGTCTCATCATCTGCCCAGTGATTTGGACAATGTTTTTCTTCAGCACCTTGTTCTCCTTGAAGCTGAAGTGGCTGGTGAGTCAGGGGATACTGAAAACAATCTTGGTAGAGGGAAAACCCAGATCTGTTAGTTTTGAACCAAAACTTTCAACAACAGAAAAATTTCACCAGCAGCTTCAAAGAATCCTGAGGAGTTTTCTGCAGTCAATGCTTGCACTATGGAATGGATTGGTAATTTTAGCTGCACTTCCACTGATTATCAGATGTCAACTCCTTCCTCTAGAGGACCCCAAGTGGTGAGCAAAACTATGAGCTTCTGTTTAACTGTAGCAACTTACTCTGCCCCAACTTATTTCAGTCAAATAAAACTAACAGGAGAGGACGAAAAATGAACCAGTGGTGTTGGTTTTCAGGTTTTTAGGTCTCCTGGGAATGGAAATGTACTTTTAAAAGTAAGGAATGTAGATCTCTGGTACCATTCCCTTTTAAAAGAATCAGCATCATTAGCTCATAAAACCTTGATAAACTGAGCTATAAGTAAGTATTTTATAATTGCTCTACGTGTAAGTCATCTACTTAAAAAAAAACAATATGAGAGGAAACTTACCCCATATATTGCATTATATTAAGATATTTTTGTCTATGAAATCTTCACATTTTCCCCTGTAAACATTAAATGCTTGACTAATTACCACGCTATTCATTCTGTCAAGTTCCCAGCCATGCTCAGTACCATCTCTTCATTCAGTTTGAAAAGATAAAAAGCACCTCTGACATGTACAGCTACATAACCAGTAACAGCCAAGATTGCATATTCATTATTCAATTAAACAAGAAATTCAGCTATCGGCATGAATCAATTGCAAATCATTAACTGATTTCTGGTGCCCCTAAACAAGCAATAGTTAAAATTAAACCAGCACTCTTTGTTCATGGCTCCACCTTTATTTTTGAAAAGCAGAGATTGTTTGCTAAGCCAAGAGCCGCTTGGAGACAGAACTCTAACTGGCACAGAAGGCAGGTTACCCAGGTGCTTGTAAAAGGCAAATTACACGAACAAAAATAAAATCACTTCTGGGAAACTGGTTCTGAAGGCTAAGAGAAACATTTTTATAAGTTACTGCATTAGTAAGATTTGTTCCACCTGCTGCTAAACATAAAGCACCACAAAAAGAACTGATTATTTTCACTGCCTGTCAGTGCTAGATAGGGAATCTATCTATGGATGCTCTTTGTAAATCTGTAAATTACAGCTCTTACTTGTTTATAATAAATTGTCAGCTGAACAGGCCTGCAGGTGTGCCACTAATCTGAATGTAAAACTTCAGATATGAATGGGGCTTAAAAAAAGTGAAATGTTTCTGGAATTTGTTGAGTAGGTCCTTTTCTGAATAAACAGGAAAGTAATGAAGTCTTTCAAGATATAGAACGACAAAACTGGTATTGGTGTTTTGATAAAAATAAATATTTGTAGAAAGGAGCTATTGTGTTTGACACGATTGGATGTCTTTAGAGGCTATTTATCATTGGGAGTAATGTCCCCCTCTTACAGCACATGTATCTGGATAGTGTTTACACACACACACACGTGTATATCCTACACAGTCAATGCACAGCCATGGATTTGTTCCTGCTGAACTCTTGTTTGTCCACAGGCTCTCGTGATTGCTGGGATCTCCCTCCAGACTGCTAATTTATATGGCTACATCCACTGCAAGTTAGGAGGACAAAAAACCATCAGCAGAGTAACCTCAAGGTTGTTTGGCACCACAGATGTTTCCAAGAGTGAGTACTGAGCTTCAGCCCATGGGGTAGAACAGCCAACCTGCCTCTCAGGCCTAGTGCTGGCTTTTCCTGGGTCTCAGTTCCTGCAGTGAGTCCAGGATAATCCTGATTCTCCACCAAGCCTCTCTGGCAGTGTCACATGGAAGAGCCATAACCCCAGGTCACTTTGCTCCATGTTTGGAAGCCTGCTGAGCTCCACAACTGAGCTGCTTCCAAGCTCCAGAAGAACGTCCTTAAGTTAAATCCTTGGAGTTGCTATAATTCTAATGCCTCTGTTTAAGTAGAGCTGGAAGTGCCATCTTCAACAATCAGGCTTCCAGCTGGCAGCGCCCTGCTTTTGTAAGAGATCCCTGTGCCCCAGGTTATGCTTATAGCCATGTGTGCTCTGTTCCCTCAACAGGACAGAGCAGGAGAATTTCAGAAGATGGAACTGAAGAACATGAGAAGACAGGAACTAGGTAACCAAACAAGGAAGAGCTAAAGGATGAGCAGTAAAAATGTAATTAATGAAAGTTGTTCTTCATGGGAAGGTATTTAGACAAAGCTCTTCTAGAATTATGCTTGCATGAAATAAAGTCATTTGTGTTTGAGTCTTTACATCCTGAAGGTTTAAAGCCTTTGTTACTTAAAAGCTTCACCAAAAAGTTGTTTGTGTGAGCACAGACAGTGCTCATGGTTTACAAGGAGCACGCTGCTCTCAGAAAAGCTGTCAACTAACCTCAAACTGTTGGATTATCTTAAGCAGAAATTTCATGTAATGAAAACATGATGCTGATTTGTTTAACTTTGGAACTACAATAAACAAAATCAAACTTTCTCTCTAGTACACAATACTGATTTTTCAGAGCTTTCAAACTACAAACACAAAGGGCCTCTTCATTATTAAAAATACTGAATGTTTATTTTTTAATGTTCAGGCTTGGGGTCAAAGAGAAGAAAACAGAAGTCATGAACCATGTTCACCCACTACTTATGTGAAGCTGGCAGTTATGTATAGTTAAAAAATTAATCTTTTTTTGATACCTGTAAAAAATAAATAAAGCAGTGCACTTGTACTATAATACTACCCCCCAGGCTTTCACTCTAGACATACATATTTTCCACTGAAAGGAGACACTTAAATATGTTATTCAGGGAAAGGGAAGGAGCATTACAGCTCACCCTTGTGCAGCAGGCAGAACAAAGGCTGCTGCACATGCCCCAGTGTCAACCCAGCATATTTTGTATTCAGCCTCCTAAGTAAAATGTGGGTTGTATTCTCACCTCTTCAACTGCTACCTTCACAGTCAGGTTATTGGTACCATGACACTGGAGGCAGAATGCACTTGATAAACCTGCTGCAGACTCACTTTCACAGCTTTCTAGTGAGGGAAGAACTACAAGAATCTTGAACTTTTAGAAAAAACATGAGCAAAAGCCTTTATATTAAGAATTTATTTGCAATATACAAAAAGAATACATTCCTTTAATAAATCAAGGCATAAGTTACTTTTCTATAATTAAACATGAACTACATTTTTGTTCCACTTACAGATTACATTATCTTTTCTTCTTGCAAATGGTGTTGTTCACAGTATTCCTGAATTCCTGAAAAGATGAAGAAAGAGTAATATAAGTACTATTTCAGTTGTATATCAGGAGTTTGTTGTTGCTGCATCTGTCTCCTGAGGGTACAAGTATCTGAAGTTGGGCCTTCCTTACACTGAAAGTGGTTTTAGGATTATTTTAAACAGCACAGCACCAGCTCTTTAGGGAGTTTTTGCAAGGGGCTTTTGTGTAATTACAGTTACAAGTGAAGGCATTGGTCAGTCAGTTGCCTCCACTGGATTATGGTGAGCACCCCTCCACACATCTCAGAAGAGAGCCTCAGAAGGTTCTTCTGAGCACAAGGACACCCCATCTCTGAAAACGAAAGTCTGACTTCCCTGAAGTCAAACACTGAAACCAGTTATCAAATACAATTTCGTTACCACTTTAGCAGCCAGTCAGAGGTGATGCCCAGAAGCAAACACAGTCTTTGCACCTGCTACTTTCAGAATTGTTGGGCCCCTCTCCTGATTTTATTATTTGTGGCACAGTAACACAAGCCTGTGTAACACCTTTGTATATTGCAGCAGTGCTCAGAACAGAGGGGATTCATTTGCACAGTGATTCTCAGACTCACTTTGAATGATATTCCTGTAAGACAATGTAGCTGGAGACTCGGGTGCTTCAGCCAAGAAAGACTGGCCCCTGTCACAACTTTTTCCTTGAAGAACAGAGAAAAAACACAAAAACAAAGCAACAGGAAAAGATGAGCTTTTCTTTTTTTAGCCTTTATCCTGTTCCAGTTACACCCTTTCAGATAGCCACCTGCATCTATTCCTTTTAGGAAGCCCTGAAATCAGTAACAGGACTAGAAACACAGTGTACAGTTTGACACAGAATAGCAGAAACTTTCAGTTGGGAGTACTGAGCTGTTCCTTGATGTCATTAATTCAGGTATTAATTGGTAACAGTTAATGGGCAAAGAACCACATCTCCTCATGACCCACAAAAGAATTTGGGCAGTGCAGTAACAGTGAGGTTAAAGCACTGGTTTTAATGCTTAACATCTACAAAATACTCTTCTTTGAAATGGTTATGATTTCATTCAGTTTGCATTTCCAGGTGACTACACCAAATATGTTGTATTTCAGATATGATTACAGAGCTGAAAAGATGCAGCATGTAATCTTAATTGATTAAGGAAAACTTAAGGAAATTACCCCAGCACTTCCCACATTCCACACCAAGCTACAGTCATAGTTCCAGTGACTTTTCCGTCTAAAAGTGCTAAGAGACATCAGTGCCCATATCAGGGTTTTGCAGCAGTAACATCAGTATGGGAGGAACAACTTGCTGTAAGTGCAGTGCAATAATGACTTTACCTATCTGTGGATCCAGAGGCACTTTACCCAGGAGAGAAACACTCAAATTCTGGCACATCTTCTCTGCACCACCAGTAGTCGGGGGAAAGATCTGAGATTCATTCTGGGACAACATGAAAATCAGAGTTAAAATACTGCAATTCTGAGAAAAAGGCATTTTTGGAGCAATGTTCACTATCCAAGCAATGCCAAGGAAAGAACACTGTAATACACAGCCAGCCTTACCTTACACTTGGGACACACAAAGCCACTCATGTTCTCCACAACGCCTATGATGGGCAGCTTCACTTTGCGGCAGAAGTTGATCTCCTTCCGAACATCCTGAAGTGACACTTCCTGCAAATAACAGCAAACACTTGTATTTCAACTCGTTCATGCTGAATCCATTCAGTTACCTCCTTAGAGCTACTTTATTATGAATTATTACTGCTGTCTTAATATTTTTAGGAACATAAATCTGTGCTATGAGCTCTATCAACAGAGCAGGTACAACACTTCAAGCCTACTGGATGTGGTTCTGTTTTGAAATCTGACTCTTCAAGATTCATCCATATTTATGTTTTTTCTATGTTTCTATTTATGTTTTTTCTTCTTAAATGCAAATTTTTCATATTTTCATCTTAACAAAGGACCCTTGGTATTCTCCACAGAGTGAGGACAAGAACCACCAGGCTTACACTAGTTCCCTTTTTTCCAATTAAATTTAAAATATCTTATTCTCTCCTCAAAAGTTTTCACATATATGACTCACCTCATCCATTCTCCTGTTCCCTTCCTCCTTCACCACCTCTCTGGTATTGTCCTCAACACTTTGCTTCCTTTATGTGTTATTCTTTCTGCTGTTGTAGAAATACTTCATGTCACGTGCTAGTTTGTCTCCTGTTCTGTTCCAAACCAGACATGAAAACCTCTGTTTGAACTGGGTGTGTTTTTAGTTTCAGCTTTCCAGGGCTGATTTCTCTTTTAAAAATGCACATGACAAAGCTGCCTACTGTTGTGGGTCACCTGGAGGTGACAGGCTGCTTCACAGGTGTCAAAGAGTGCACAGCTTATCACTTAGAAATGAAGCTTCTTACGAACATTCTTCTGAACATTAAGCTATTGGTAAATTACAGATCCACAATGTTAAGTCTGATTCTGAAGGAGGAAATGAAACACTGCACCGGTCTCAACAGCTTTTCATTGTGAAGTGCTGTGGTTTAGTGACCCATGTGGATCCCCATCCAGCTCCCCTGAGAAATCCACCTAACCCACAGACCAGCCAGCTGCAGGGGCAACACAACAAAGTAATTTCCCTGAGATTCTGTGCCCTTAGATTTCTGTGAAATCAACAACCTGGAACCCAAGGACTGCCTTGAACTGCCATGATGCTTCCCTGGTGGATTTTGGCTCATACCTGGGGGGTGGTGACGATGACAGCGCCGTCGATGTGGGTGGCACTGAGGTACTGCACGATGGACAGGTGCTCATCTGATGTTCCTGGGGGCGTGTCCACGATCAGGTAATCCACTTCACCCCAGTCCACATCACGCAGAAACTGCTTGATCAGCCCTAGAAGAAAGGATAAGAATGTGGAAGAGGAAAAGGTATCTTCCTGTATTTTAAATTTCTGGATCTTAGCTAGCTACCCTATCTACATTACTAAACAAGTTCAAGATATTTCCACACTTGAAACCTTTCAAGGATATAAATTACTGTTGGAAACACTCTACATACCATTCTTTTTTGGTCCTCTCCAGATGACAGCATCATCAGGACTACTAAGCAAGAACCCCACTGACATGACACCTAAGTTTTCTTCAACATACTGAAAGAGAAGTAGAGAAACATAACAGTGAAGAAAGAGAAACCAACCCTGAACCCCTATTTTACAGAAAAAGCAGATGAGGGGCAAGACATTAATGAAATAAAGGCAGAGAACTTTATCTTTTATCACAGGGCATTAAAAACTGCATCTTGTGCAACACTCACCAACTACACTAAGACTGAAAAAATGAAATTGTTATAGCAGTTCATGGAATCGCTGGAGACAATGGAAGGATAAAAGCAGCTTTCCCTCTCAGCACCAGCTGCCTTTCTAACAGCATGCACACTACAGGGGATCTTTAGATAACCAACATACTGCAAAACCATCTCTGCATATTTTAAATAAGGTTTGTCTTAGGTGCAAGATACTTCCTGGCTGTCACAGCAAACATTACACACTACAGCTGCATGTTACTCCAAAATAACAAACCTGAGTAACTTACATTTATTGCCCATATTGCAAAGTCCATAAGCACAAGGTAACAAAACAATTCTGGAAATATGGTATTACTATTATTAAGAAATTTAACACTCTGATCTACATAGTCTATATCCCAAATCTATATGATATGCATCTCAATTTTACAGATCTATTCCATATTTTATGAAATTTGGATATACATTCTATAGTGTTCTCTAGATATTCCATAGAACATGGATATAGGTTATATAGCTCTAGAGAATCTGGACATACAGACTCTGCAGATTCTATGGCCTATATCTGTAGATTCTACAGAATCTGGGTATTTAAGTAATTAGAAGAAGAATTAACAAGAGTAGTCCCTGCTCCTCCCTCACTCATTTTTCACTGTAGAAGATGGTGCCCAACCCAAACACATCCAATGAACTTTCAGAAACAGCAGCACCAACTCACCACTGGAGACCATCCAGATCCACTCTGATGAACCTGAAAGTTGAAGAGACACACAAAAGTTGCAATAGCAAATGTTAGACAAAACATGAATGTAAGTCAAACCTGGGCAAAGAGCTCTCCTACCTGCAGGAACAATCCTGCTTTTGTGGGGCAGCTGAGGTAAAAATGCAAAAGCACCAGATCTCCATAATAAGTGAACAACAACTGTTCAACCCTTATGGAAGTTTACTCATTACTTTTTGCATTTGTAAGAAATATTCAAGGTCTGATAAAGCACATCATGCTACTACTACTCAAGTTTCAAACAGTCAGCATTATGTGGCTGACATGCAATGAAAGCTGGTTTGCAGAACCACTCATCCTGAAGGCAGACGACTCTTTTGCAAAATATGTTATGCTGAACTTCTCCATCTCAGCTCATTTTGTTATCACTGCCCCACATTTCCCATTATGCACTCCTTGTAGAAGCTCTACATCCAAAAGGCCTGAATACGCTAATGAAAAACTGAGAAAAAAAAAAGAACCCCTCGAACGAGATGTTTGAGCATTCACTCACCTGTTCTCCTTCTAGACCCATAATTTTAGGAATCGATGGCCCACAGATATCTATGTCCAGCAGAGCAACCTGGAAAACAAACCAGCCAACCTGCCCCACTGGAAACAAGGTAGCACAGGGCAGTCTTTAAAAGTGATCTCATGCAATGAAATCACTCCAGCAGGACTCATCCAGCAAAGTCAAACTTTAACGAGCAAGGACACCTGCCCCAGGTGCCCGGGTCTGCCTCCCCATCGCCCGTCCTGTCCGCGCCCTCTGCCCACCTGCTTGGTCTCGTCCGCCGCCAGCCCGTGCGCCAGGAGGGCGCTGAAGGTGCTCTTGCCCACGCCGCCCTTCCCGGAGAGCACCAGCACCGTGTGCCGCACCGCCCGCAGCCGCGCCCGCAGCTCCGCCGCCTCCGCTGCGGAGACACCGCGGAGACACCGCGCCGTCAGCGCGCCCACACCGCGCCCCCGAGCCGGCACCGCGCTCCCCCCCGAGCCGGCACCGCGCTCCCCCCCGAGCCGGCACCGCGCCCCCTCACTGCCGCTGCACTCACCCGGGTCCGGCCCGGCCGCGCACAGCCCCTGGTTGGGGCATCCCTGGCAGGCGGCCGCCCTGCCCGCCTGGGTGCTGCCGGTCCCGGGGCACTCTGCAAAGGACAGCGAGAGCTGGGCCGCGAGTGCCGCGGGCGAGGGGCCCGTCCCACCCCATCCGAACCCACCGCTCACCCTCCGGTGCGCCCGGCGCCTCCGCCATAACACTGCGTCACTTCCGCCGCCGCCGCCGGGGGCGGGGCCTCGCGCCCGCGGTGTCCAGCCGCAGCCGCCAGGGGACGCTGCTGCTGAGGGCTCGGCTGACCCGGGGCGCCAGTGAGGGAGCCCGTGGCATCCCCGGCGCCCCGGTGACACACGAGAGCGCCCGTGACACCAGTGAGGGACCGGTGACACCCCCGAGGCCCCGGTGACACCGCAAGAGGCCCCGTGCCCCCTCCGGAGCTCCGCAGATCCCCGGCGGGCCGTGCCCGGGCTCAGGGGCCCTGCGGACAGCCCGCGCACGGGCGGTGCCTCAGGCAGCCGCCACGGACGGGGAGCGGCGCGGGGCCGCGCGGGTGCCGCGGGCCGGGCGCTCCCCGGGCCGTGCCCGCTCGGCCGCTGGAAGCAGACGCGCTCCAGCCCCGAGCGGCGCCCGGCACGGCGCTGGGCCCTGCCGGGGGAAGCACTGCGCAGCAATACGCTTCGCTGCTGGGCTGCACAAGGTTCATTCCCAGACTATGTATCATTCCGGGAAAATCGCGCTGTTGCGGTATTTCATGGCAATTCTGAGTGTATTAATTCTGTATCTTGCTGATAGACAATTTCCATTAATTTAATCGGTACATTTATTTGGAAGATTACACTGCCTTAACTTGGCCAATCAACTTCTGAGCAATTAAGATGTCCCTGTGTTTGATATGTAAAAAGTAATAAAATCATTTTCCAAACCAAGGACGTGTACACCAGCTGGTGATGTGATCTGGACCCTATTCCTGGCCATCTTATCCCAGTCACTGCTCCCTCCTTCTCCCATAGCTGCCTGAGCACAGCCTTGTCCTCTCTTCTGCTCCTAACATCACTGCCTAGGTGCTGTAAAAAGGATATTTTCCTGATCTGAGCACAGATGGGAGTCTCAAATACTCCCATTTCTGAGTGATTAGTCCCAAAACTTATTTGTTTTAACATACAGGTGTGTAAGTTATTTGAGGTGGTGTCACCTTGGAAATAGGAAAGAGTATCTAGTAATATTTGGAAAGGTACCATCACATCTTGGTGTTACATTTGTCTTTTAGAGAATTATACTGCAGAGTTATTATTTTGGGGGCTCAGCACTTCAACAACTGTAAGCTTTTTAGAATGAACACTCTAGGAATTAAATAAAAAACCAAGCCAAACACAAAACCAGTAGCTGTCCACCTATCAAAAAACCAGACCAAACCAATGCAAAACAAAACCCCAAAACAAAGCAGAACAATAAACTCCCCCAAAAACAAACAAACAAACAAAACCGAGAAAAAAAAATCTGAAAATACATTTCATAAATGTCTTTGAGGAGCTTTCAAGCATATTTACCTCAGGTAAAAGCTCAAAACCACTGGATATTTGTACAGCTCCTGCACTTACTGCTCTGTAATTACCTTCCATAGGAAACAAATGAACAAAAAGCTGTTTGGAAGTGGAGTCAAATGTTTAAGCAAATTCAGATGTCTGTGGTAGGATGAACTGGCCAGGAAGACATATCTGAGAAGTTTATACTGTACCTTGCCCTTGAAAAAGCTGGCTTGGTGTGAGACCACAGCCAGTACAGCACTTCAGGTCTGTGCTTCCTGTCCAACATATGGATTAGATTCACTGATGTCAGCAAGACTTTCCACATTTTAAACTGAGGTATGTGTCCAAATATTTTTCTTTTGGGTCCAACAGATCATTCCCCGTTCCCAAGGTTATATAGAACATTCCCCACAAAAAGCACCAAAAAGGAAAAATTAATTCCTTCCTCAGCACCCCTCTTCCTCTGAGCCAGTGAGGGCTCCTCATGCAGGGCTCTCTGGGTGAACAACAGGTTTTAGAGTGTTTTAGGCTGGCATTTCTGCTCACCTTTGATCCAGTTCTATCTCCACATCAGGCAGACTGGTGGTAATAACAATTGGGAAGTCCATATGGCAATATTTACCAAAAATATCAATAAGTCTGCTGTCTTCCTGAAGCTTTGGAAAGCAGGGCTTTGTCTGTCTTTATCCTTACTACTCTATTCTAGCCCAAGGCTGCCAGGCCTTTCTTGCTTTTGGAAGAGCCAAAGGAGATGAAGTTACACCAAAAATTCCTTGAGAGTAAGAAAACAGAGATGGAGCAACACATTTCCCTCTTTGTGATCAAGGTGAGCAGAAATGCTTAAACATATTTTCCAGTGATGTACAGTTTGAATTATGCTAAGTGAATCTGTCCCCAAAACACAAGAGATGGGAAACCACAACTCTGGTCTGCTCTTTCTCACTTACAGCAGTGCTGGCATGAAGGTTCCCCCTGAACACCTCCTCCTTTGTGCACTCAGGCTTTCCCTCATGCCACACAGCCACCGGCTGTTTTTCACCCTTGTGGTTGTCTGTCACTAAAATGACAAACATTAAAAGCTGTGTGTTAAATACTTTTCTTCAGTGAACTCACACTGGAGGCCAGTGGAGATGGATGGTAGAGCAGCTCCCTCTAGCCAAAATTACAGCACTGAGCATTCTCTAGTCACTGTAAATGCCAGCAAACTCTAACATGAGGCATTATAGGAAGCTAATGAAAACAATTTGTTGTTTAGCATGACAGCATTAAGTGTGGTTTAGATTAAGGTCTTCCCCCTTCTCAGCATCAAAAGAGATGAACAGATGACCTAGAGCAGGATCTTTCTGACAAAACTCAGGTCCATTTTGTTAATGAGAAGTGCTTTAACCTGAGGAACACATTGGACAGCATCTACTGCTACCCTGGAGTGGAAAAAGCAGCTGAGACTGAGTGGCTACTGTAGCCTTTCCTTTGCTTCCTCCCTGCTGTAGTAGGAGCCTGGTTGAGCACAGGCCCTCTCCTTACATCTGAGAGGGATGTAGGAAGAAGTGGCTTCTCTGTCCCAGGGCCCTGCTTTGCCTCGGTGTGAGCCTCCCCCACCCGTTATTCCCTGCCTGGTGGAGGCAGCAGCGGCACCTGAGCAGGGCTGTGCTCTGAGCTGGTTTCTCAGAGACAGCTGTATTGTATTTGCGGGGTGCTCTCGTGTTGGAAGGAATGATGAATTTGACTCTATATTTTCAGAAGGTTAATTTATTAGTTTATAATTATAATTTAATATTATTATAAATAATATTATACTTAATATTATATTAAAGAATACTAAACTATACTATACTAAAGAATACAGAAAGGGTACTTACAGAAGGCTAAAAAGGTAAAAATGAAAAACTTGTGACTCTCTCCAGAGTCCCGATACAGCTTGGCACTGGTTGGCCATTGAGTCAAAACAATTCGCATGAAATTAATGAAACAATCACCTGTTGGATGAACAATCTCCAAACACATTCCTAAGCAGCAGAACACAGGAGAAGCAAATGAGATAAAATTGTTTTTCTTTTTCTTTGAGGCTTCTCAACTTCCCAAGAGAAAATCTTAAGCGAAGAGATTTTTCAGAAAATATAAATGTGACACAGCTGTGCTGTGCTGGCTCCTCACTCTCCAGCTCCACTGCACAGTGTCCCCTCTGGTTTTGATTTACACTGTTCTGTGCCTTTCAGGTTACAAACCCACACCAAATCAAATCAAAATCCAGCTGAGGTGCAGGTAAGGGCAATGCAGCAAACAGCACACCAGTGTCTGCCACAGACTTCATGTACTGTCTGTAAAAGGGCTTGGGTTGTTGATACCTTTGTGCATTTGGCACAGCCTTAATGTTACAGACTGACACAAAATCACTGAACTAAAATGCCCCGTTTGTGTGCAGTTTTAAATTGATTCGCATTGGTGTCGTCAGTGCAGGAGCAGCAGCAGCAGCAGAGCAGTTTGCAATAGAGGGCAGTGTCTCTGTGCTAATGCCTTGTCAGCTCCCTTATCACTAACACAGCAGCCCTCCAATGGTGAATGTACTCCACAATCTCAAATGATAACGACTCTGTCTTGTTGGAAGGAGGAAAAAATAATCGGTATTATTTGTTTACTTATGTTCTGTTTTTCATTAAAGGATCACCTCATTCACTACTGAAACGAGGGCATATCCAAAGGAAACTTGGCAAGCATTCTGCTGACTCTAGTACCACTACCTACTTTAGGATTAGCCATGAATAAAATTATTCTTGTCAGCTCTAGTAAAAAGCAGATTCATGTGGATAAGTTTTGCAGACCTTTTCCTTTCTCACCATCTATTATCCAAAAAAACGACATTATTCATTAAAGTTTTCCCGAAACTCTTTGGCAGTCTGAGACATACCTGCAGCACTCAGGAGCAGAGCAAGTGCTTTCTGCTTCAAGAGACCCAGATCAATAAATTACAGTCTGAAAAAGCAATGGTAAAGAACAGATTAAGCACTAAGTATTTCAGATAGTCAAGATGGAAACCTACTTAGAAATTTAATTTTCTGATGGAAAAATAAATATAATCCAACAGATCATAGAGAAGGGGAAAGAAACCCAACCCCAAACATCCTGCAGAAAATAGATCGAGATTGTCTGGGTCAGTAGCTGTGAGCAGTGCCAGCTCAGATTCAGTACACTGATTTATACACTGTTGTACCAGGCTGGTTACCTGAAGCTTTTCAGAGCAGCTGCCTAAATAAGTGTGCAGCACTAAGGAATTCCAAATCACTTAGGAAGGTCAGTACTTCAGTTTGGAGACAGGAATACCATACTGAAAAAAAATAACTGAACTAAGGAATTCCAAATCACTTAGGAAGGTCAGTACTTCAGTTTGAGACAGGAATACCATACTAAAAAAAATAACTGAAAAAAGGCTACTGAGAAAACATCACTGACAAAACCAAAATTAACCTTTTTGCATCCTTTAATACTTACTCGTAGTGTTCAATTAAAATCTAGAGTAAATGTGAACTCAAAAAATAGTGACTTATCCCTGCAAAAGTTTAATGTGCAGACCAAATTCTTATAAAGTTTTGTGTGGAGAAAGAAGACTAAATGCAGATCCTTGTCTCAGCCTTTCAATTTGATGAGTAAAATACATGTACTTTCCATAGAGTACATTAAACACTTGGGTGAAGAGAGGGGTGATCTAGCAGGCAAAGCAGGGCATTAAAGAAATGGTAAATTTAAGTCCCTAGACAGTAGCTTATGCCACACCAGCAGTTTTGAAGCCAGGGGCTCAGGCTGCAAGTTACTTGAAATCCCTGCTGAGTGCTTCAGCTCCTGCATCATGGACTGAATTCAGTGCAGACAATGTCAGGTGCTCTCAACATGCAGGGTCAACTCTGTCACACTCTGAAGGGATGCAGACTTGGACTGGAGAGCACAGCTGGGGAGAGGTGGACTCATTTAATCTGTATTAACTTGAGCTTTAATAATCGTGTTGCTGAAGTAGCAGATGCAAAGAACAAACTCCAAAGACAACTGAGGTATGATTCACTAAAAGTTGGCCACTGCATATTATCTTATAATACCCAAAGGGCATAGGAATGTTCTGCAGCACTTACATCCTGGAAAAGCACCTCCTCACAAAGTACACCTGTATTCCCTTCCCTGGAACCGCCTGTGGCTCACAGCCAGCCTGAGAGGAGCCTGCTCACACACAGATGTCAGGGTTTTACAAGGAACCTCACAGCAGCTGCCCAGAATCACACACTGCTTATGTCCATTTGAAACTTACATGTTTAAAGTGGAGAAAGATATCTTAGAAGGTTTTTTTTTCTATTTTACATTAATTGATAATACTCCCTAGCCATTTCCTGATGTAGAAATTGTACTTTTTTTTTTTTTTCTTAAACAGTGAACAAACTTTGGAAAGTGTGCAAATAAAGAGGCCCACAAACAGCACATTTATCTGTTTTAGAGGAAGAAGATAACTAAGCTTTTGCACTTTTATTTTGCAGCAGCCAGAGAAGATCCCTATGAACTAAAATTTAAAAGTATTTACATATACAGATATGCCATTAGTCTGTGATGAATGGAACTTAACACCTAAGTTCCAAGTTTTCCTTGCCTTTTGATAAATACATTTCCATATCTTTAATCTGAATGCTGGTCTGGTTCTGGTCAGAAACAGTCTGATATTTCAGTCTGATATTTCAAAGTGGGTCACAGTGAACTTTTCAAACATTTATTTTGCCCTTGTCCTCCTATTATACAAAGCAGAAATGGCACAGAAGAAGTCAGACCTGTATTAATCTCTGTCTGTATTGTCTCTGCAGTAAGTTTTCACTAAAATAAGTAGTGTGTTGGAAGTATATTAATTGAATTCTGAAACATATATTCTGAAGTTAACCTGAAGTTAACCTTTGTACTGACAGATAAAATTTTGTTAAGCAGCAAGACTCGTCTGCTACTTTCATACAGCTCCACTCAGAATTCTTTAAGTTTTTCCATTAAGATTCTTTCTCTCACAGAGCAGCCTCACGTTCACTCATTTTTTTAATGCACATTTGGAAACAATAGAGTTTTCCTGCAATTCTATTTAAGTAGTTTAAGATGTTTTCAGTTTATTTTTAGGGACTCTTAGGAAAGTTCAAATAACCAGCTAAATACGTGTAAGCTCACAGCACATAAATACATTTTCTTTTTCTTTCCCTCCCCTGTCTACAAAGCACAAAAGATGTAGGGGTTTTTTTGTGTACTTTAGCTTGTATATGGTCTGGCCAGCTACAGCACTTTATGCCTGAATTAGCTATCCCTCTAAGTTTCTCATGGATTTAAATGTATGAACATTTGCATCACATTTTCCATTGGTATTTTCTATTGTTTTTAAGTGCCCCTTCATAAAATAATTTCTGGCAGGAGGGAGCACAAGTGCATTGTGAGATATTGACACACAAGCAGGAATTTTGTCATGGAGTCCAGCTGACAACTGGATTATAATGGAAAAACCAGTAGCCATATCCCTATACTGTTACATGATTAAATAGCAATAATAAACTACCTGGGGAAACTTGAGTATTTGTATTTGTGTAAAGAATAATTTGCATAGTATACATGGATCAAACACATCAGAGAAGAATGAAGTCTCTTGAGGCTGTTTCTGCTGAATTACTGGTTAGCACATACACAGCAGAGACACCTTACTCACAAACTCCACAGTCATGGAGTTACATCACAATTACAAAGTGCTAGAGTGGAAGCAAACAGCTTATGCTGGTGAGGAGGAATTTAGGCTGGTCAGCATTGTCAAAATAAAAGGAAAATGCAATAGGTTCACTGAGCAAAAACAGTGCTGGTTAAGCTCTGGGTGAAGTTACATGGTAGAAATCCTGGTTATTCTCTTGCTCCTGACTATGCATCACAGGAACAAGAGGAAGCAGAAGGCAAGTGAGGGCAAAAGTGAGTTTGGATGAGTGCCCATTTAACAGGTAGCCATCAGCAAACATCCTGAAGCACCCCTTCTTCTTTCTCCAGTCCATAATAATTAGAGAAAGAAGCATTGCTAGGATTGCTTCTATAGGACAGCCATTGGCTTTGTTCTAAAATTCTACCAGAGTTCTGTTCTTCCACTGGGAAGTGATTATAGTCAAGGCAGCTACTACAGTTCCTGTTCCCTTCTCCTCCAATATCAATTAGACAGAGTGCTACAAGTTCAGGTTTTGTATTTAAAAAAGATCAATCTTTCAAAGGCTGTTCTTGCACTGAGTTCTCAAGCAATGAATGCTACTCGCAGAGACATCCTTCTTTCTGACAAATTTTTTTCCTAGCTAAGCAGGCTAGCTCCATAAAATGAGAGGAAAATCAACATAGTAATGATTTGCTATCTTGGAAGCAAAAAAGCCTGCTATTTTAATGAGGTCTGGAGCCCATTTTGGAATGAAAAATATTTTTCTGATTTGTGAAACAGCAAAATCTTTTCCAGATCAAAAAAATCCAACCAAAACCCAACCCCAAAACAACACGCCAGGACCCTCCTGCAACCATTTGTTTCTAAAATCAGTACCCTGAAAAAGGAAAGAATCAAAAACTACATAAGAGAGTAAACTGTGAATAGTGCTGATCTAAAAATGATCCCCTCTTGAAATGGCGTATTTCCTTCTGTTTATATCCCTTGCACATAAAAGTCTATGATTAATCTATTTTACTTGATTCTGGGCTTAATCTTGGTTTTAACAATGTGAGGTCCATCCAGAATTTGGACAGTGGAACGCTGCAGGTGCTGGAGGCAGATGCCTGGAAGCCCTAGTGAGGTATTTGGCAAGGGTTAGGTCACAAACCCAAGAAGGCTTCACAGTTCCTCTGCATTTCATCATCACTGGGCTCAGAGCATGCACTCATCTGGGGATGCAGACATTCTGAGGAGCTCAAGCACAGCCTGGGACTCTGCTCAGACTCAGAGCTGCTCTTGGAGCAGATCTGACATCCTCAGACTGGTGAACAGAAAACAGTGTGTGCACAAGTCTGTGCAGAAGAGGGTGGTGGTACATCACCATCAACATGCCCCAAGAAACATTCAGTTTATGCCAAAAGATGTTGTGGTAAATGTATTTCAGATTTGGTGTAAAAGTACAGAAATCTCTAAGAAGATAAGGAAAACCTTTAATTGTGGTGCCAGCCCTCACTGATACGTTTGCATCTGCTTTCCACCAAGATAATGTTAGCATAAATAGTTACCTTGGCTTCAGTGTCCTGGAGTACCAATAGGCCAGGATGTTTATGGCCATGAGCTCTGGCAATCAGCCAGAGCAGGCAGCAAGTGCCATGTTTACCTAGTCCAGCATTGGTACCATGTCTAAACAAGGATTAGCTCTTCCAGCTCCAACACCTGTCCTGTGCTCAGGGCTGTCCCCATGCTCAGCACCACCCTTCCTGCAGGCCTTGCTGTTCCAAGGCTGGGAGCACAGGGATCAGAAAGATGCTAGAAAAACATGTACATATTAAATAAAATCATGAAAAAATAACCACCCACTCCAATAAACAAGTCATCAGGATTCTGAGTATTTCCACTGAGCTCACTGGGAATGCTTTTAGAAACAGCTTCATTGTGTTGGGGATTTTTTTATCCCTGGGGTGTGAAAAGGCAATTTGTTATATCAGTATAGGAGGGAATTTGACTCTCACTTTCTTTTTTGCCTATATTTTTACTCTCTACCAGAAGAGCCTACAGTACTTTGTTTTAGTAGCTTACTCCTCAGACTGTGTCTATGACATGACAGCAAAACTGGTCAGGTTAAAATTAATTTTAGATTTCAGATCTGAATTATGCTTTCAGTCTAAATATTGCAAGTTATCATAGTACTTTGAAATAATGTGGCATATATCCTAAAATTAATTGTGAAATTAGTCATGAGCAAAATATGTAAAATGGTGGAAAATATTTAGCAAAACTGACTGAGAAGAAAAGTATTAAAGGAATTTAAAAATGAGAAGGCACAATTACGCTCCTCCCACCACATTACCTGGCTGCTGCTTTTTGCATTCAGATAATAAACAGTGAGCTGAACTTAGAACCAGCAAAGAAGCAAAGCCAGGCTGCAGCATTTTCGAAGTGCTTATGTTGTACATACGCCTGCCCTGAGTACATGATGGACCTTGAGTGACTGCTCTCAGTCTGACTGTATCCAGCCATCAAAAACCACAGCCTGGCGGAACGAGAGAGCAGCAGGAGCAGTTTTCTCCATGCTCCCAAGAATGCTGCAGCACAGAACTTTCCTCGTGTCCTGGAAGGGAAAGTTTCCTGTGGCAGCTGCTGGGCCGGTGCCTCCCCTGCTCCCGCAGGAACAACTGCTCAGCAGTTGTTGTGTTTGCTTCCTGCCTCTGGAGGCCATCCAGAAATGACGTGGGCTGGAGCAATGCTGTCTGGTGATCCTCACCACCAATCCCTTCCTGTAGAGCAGATTATCTAAACCACTTCAGCCAATGTGTGGTCAGAGTGAGTAACTGAAAACTGTTTGAACAAAGCTTCTGTGATGCATTGGACGTGGTTCCCCTGAGGCCATTTTTCTTTGTATGTCTTAAATGTCAGCACTTTAAAAAAAAAATAAAAATTCAGGAGCACAAAATGAACCTAACCCACATCCACTTACATGCAGCCAGGCAAGGCTTAAAGATGGGTGCATCTTTACATGTTTCAATTTTGAGCTCACATCCAGGCTTAGAGAATATTTTTTTTAGTGAACGAATCAATGAGGAGTTTGCTCTGTTAGCACTAACCAGTTTCCTTGGTTGTGTATAATGAACTTGCAGACATTTTCTTGCAGAAAACATTAATTTCATCATCTTCTCTAACTTAATTAGAAATAATTCAGTGTAAGAGAGCCTGTAACCTATCCCTATTCACCAACCCAATGAAGCTCATAGACCCATGATCACGGGGCAGGCAGTACCAGCGTGGTGACATGACACCCTTACCATAACACAGGCACGAGTGTGACCTGCGGCATCGCTCTGGGAGTTGGCTTCAGTGTCCTGGTTCATTGCTAACCACGTGCTCTGCACTGTTTTAATTGCACTGTTTCATTGTTAGATTTGCTCCATGAAGATGAATCACCATTTCCAGCTGTTGCCCAAGAGAGAGTTTTACTACCAATACAGACCAACGGCTGAACCACAAAGGTTCTACCCAGAATCTGAACCACAAGATATCTTCTGTTCCTCTAGAAGGAGAAAACAAATAACCCATTCAATACTTTCTGAAACTGAGACATAACTGCTCAGTTCTTACTTGGCTGAGAAATGTGCTGCTTTGTTTCATTGTTTTTACTTTGAATTATACTTTTTATTGAAAAGAAATTAATGTGTTTACAATGTGCTCCCAGTTTTAAGTAGCATTAATGTAAGAGGCCAACATCCTCATGAGTTCCCACAACAGATCCACACCAGAGCAGGCTTTGGCTCCTTTGCAGGCATCAAGGCGTGGCATGGGAAACAGGGCTGTGCTGGCAGGGGGTGTAACATAAACACAGGAAAGGAGGACCCTGCTGAGCAGCAGGTGGCCTCTGGAAGCACTGGGGATCCTTTGCCTCACAGCCCTGGTGCATCCCTGCAGGCTGCTGGCTTTGGTTAGCAATGCAGGGGGACAGTGGGAGCAATGGGTAGGACTGACAGGCTTGTACATCTCTCCCTGACACACATCTACTCATCAGTGCTGTCTGGGAGCTGGACCTCACCTTTGCAATGGATGGGTGAACACACAATATAAAATAATCAAGCTCTGACAACAGCACAGGTTACTCAAACTCTGCTTCTGAGCAGCAGAAGACCCAAATCCTTGGTGCTCTCAGGGAAAAGGAAGGATGTGGGCTTGGTATATAATCAATATTTAATGTCATTAAGTCTCTTCCTGTAACCGGTAATATTGTAGACAAGATATAAAACAATGTTTGCAACAATGCTCTTTTATCATAAGCAGTTCCTCTACAAAGCAAGTAGCTACCAAAGTGCACTAAATTACCAACATAAATATTTCCTCTAAATCACAGCTAGCTTACAGTGTTTATCTGATTAAGAAGGAACCACTGCAAAATGAAATCATAAGGAGAAATTTACTGCTCTTGTCTTCACTTTCTTCCATTCTGTGTTCTCTCCATACCAAACACGATTTCTTTCCCTGCAGTCTATAATCTGTAAAGACTTCTTTTTGGGTGAAGGCTCTCTCAAGCACCTCTGTGAGAACCCTGGACACAAAGGGCTCAGTACAATGTGAAAATGTGGCTTCAAATGTTCAGTCATGTTCACAGGCTGCCACTCCAGGGCCCAAGGTGATTCATCTACTGCAAAACTGCTTTGCTGTAAGGGCTGAGTGGGTTTGGACAGTGCTAGCCAGGAGATCTTTCCCACTGCTCCTCTGTACAGTGTCAACAAGCCCCTAAGGATTTGGACTGGGATGGAGGCTCCTGGCATTCTTAACTCTTTGGGTTTTGTCTATAAATAATCTTTCAGCAGCAGGAACTAATTCAATTTTCAAACCACACACATCATTAGCAAATCTGGTACAACTTAGTGTGTAGACAAGATCTAAATAGAAGCATAATTTAAATCACATTATGCCAATTTTAGTGGTTGTTGAAATTCAAGTTGCATTGATTTTAGTAGACTGGCTGAGAAACAACATTAGTTCCATTTGACCTCTTCCACTCTAAAGCTACCTACAGGAAAAGCTTGAATGGGTTCACCACACTGGCTGTAGGCATCTTGATCAGTCAGGGTAAGTTAATAACCAATAGGCTAGGAAATATAAACATTTTTTCTCTTCTTCTGGAGCATTCACATAGCAGCTACATTTACTGTAGGAGCAGATCATTTGTCACTTCTGGTACCACCACACAATCAATTAGGTAGGCAAGCTAGCCAGTATAATAATTTTATTAAAAAAACTTCAACAAACAGAACAAAACAAGATGGTCTTCAATATTAATACACAACTCCAGTTTTATGCTCTGAGTTTTGTTTTCCATGTCCATCCTGAAAATCTCTTCCACAAAACTGTCAGCAGCATTAGGATCAATATGAGTCTGGTCATCAGGATTTCATGTATCCAAAATACCGAGCAGGTTTTAATTGGGATCAAAAATGCAGAATGTTATTTATCCCTTTTTCGTCCCACAATTGCCAGTCATGTTGTTGATATTCTAAAGGGTCCTGTCTTTTAAAAAAAAGGAAACTTCATCCGAAGTCACTGAAACATTAGAATGTCTCTGAATTTTTCTTCAGGTGGAGTGAAAGGACATTAATATGACATACTTAATACCCAGAAGTAGCTGGGGGTTCTGGGTCAGTCTCACTCCTGTGAGCTCCTAGGTCATGTAAGAGCTTCATAAAATGTCTCCCAGATACTCAGAAGTATTTTAGGCTTAACATGTGTAAGTTTTCTGTCAGACTAATATGATTTCTAATATTTTAACCCAAATGTTTATGTAAGTACAGTGTTTACTAGAAATAGTTATATTGACAAATAATTAGCATATGCTGTCCTTCCTGAAATTCATATGAATTTTACTGTACTACAGCTCCCTAATCCAGACCAGGTTCTGTTGGATGCTTTTGCTGATCCAAATCCTTGAATGCTATGCTCATCAGATCTCCAATTAGAAATTGTAATCCTGACAGGGTATTTGAAATTTGGACACTTTTATCCTATGAAAATTTTTGGTTGAGCTCACAGCTTAAAATGTATTTTCTTAGAGATAAAATTCTGAGAAAATAAAACCATTTGCTACTTCACTTTCTAGGGACTTTTTTCTTTTGAATAATTTATTTCTCTCATGGTTTAAAGGAAGAAGAATTCAGCCTTATAGCTCGGCTGCAATAGAGAAAGAAAATACCAAATGAACTACTTCGTTGTACCACGTAAATGCTATCTGCTGTTTATTTAAAAGGAAGTGCTGATGTTGGCACTTGTTCCCTGTGCGTGCTGCCAGCTTTATACTTGAAGGGATTAGACAGAAAACAAATTAATAATGTCTAGTTTTTCTGTAGGTAAACAACTGTGACTGTCCCAAAATCAGTTAAAAGTGGTTTCTGGAAAAAATCAATCTTTCTTACAGTCCACAGTGCACGGAGAAATGAACAGAAGCACAGTTCTGTCAGTATGAAGATTTTACCAGCTCAGTGACTATGCAAGAGGATTTGCCACATCTCCACTGATAAACTGCTGCAAGCACTGTGGCCAAGTTCTGCTCTTGATTTCAGAGCTCCCTATTCAGGGGTTCTGACAAGGGATTGTGTTACCATGTTTCTGTGCCAGATCTAGACTCTTCAGCACATCCTGCCCCACAAGTTTAGGCTATCATGAACTACACCAACACTGGCTGGTACCATCCATACCAAATGTGTTCTACAGGTGTTCCAACCAGCCATGAAGCTCCTACAGAGGCTGCACAAGTGAGACTGCCAGTGAAAATAGCAAGGAGATCTGTCAAAGCAGAATGGCTTAATCCACCCTTGAAGTCAGCACAAGGGAGAAATCCTCACTTCTCACAGGTGCTCTGAAAGTCTGGCAGAGGTTTCATACTGACACAGTCCAAGCCAGCTGTACAAACCCTGCCTGAAAATGTGACCTGTCTGCTTTAAAAACAAAAATATGGTGAGGGGCTGCAGAAGTTATGTGAGTAACCTGTCCCCTTTTCTCAGGCCACTGAAGTTGACACGAAAATTAACATCACAGAGTCTTTAAAGAGATGTTTGCAAGAAGCTCTGATACTCTGCAGCTGCTGATCCTCCCCAAATCAATGCTGGAAGATGATTCCTGGGAAGGCAAACTCCCTCTTCATGGATAAGAACTGTCAATATGTGCTAAGTCTTGCCCAGCACCTGTGGCTCACCAGCTACACTTAAGAGTAACTTTGATACCTCAGAGCATGCTATAAAATTGCAAAGCTTGAAAATATTTCCTGATGGAGATAATTAATTATTCTGTTTTCTCAAATAATGAAGTCCCATAAACTAATAAAAATTAACATCAAGCTTCTTTCCTTTAAATAACCTTATATTCTCAGCTGTAGATGCTACTAATTCAAAAAGAATTAGTAGAATTATTTAAAGAGAATAAGACCATGACAAAATACAGGAGCAGATGTTCTTAAGGTGCCCTGAAATTGTCCTTCAGTCGGTCAGTCAAGACTGCTCAGCTTTCTGGTTTTCCGTGGAGCTCTACCTTGTGAGTGGGGCATGAGAAGGACGGAATGGGCTTTGAGATGTGACTTTTCTGGATGGCAGCTCAAACATATTAACAGTGCAGTAATCATAGTAAAGGATTAGAGGAAGAGCTAGTTGGTAAAGCATCCGGGCTGTTTTGGACAAAAGAGAATAATAAAGTTTTACTATTATTTGTATTTCTTCCTGGATTTACTCACTCATTTAAAGAATAAGTGGCACAATACATTCTAGTAATTGAACAGTTTCCTACTACCTCAGGGTCCACTCTACATGGCAGCTGTAGGAACAAACAAAGTGCATTTTGCACTGGACAGAAGCCAGATCCAAAACAATGATAGATTTGAAAGTATCCTGAATAAACTGGCTCTGTTCCTTATCCTTTGTTTTGTGTGGGTGGTGGCTTAATCAGGCTACCAACACAAGTGCCCAAACAGGGGCAGCTGGGGTGCACAGTGTGACATGAACCTGCGGCCAGCCCAGCTTGTCACAGCGTGGCTGACACGCAGATTCTCCCTTCAGCTAAAAAAACAGTTTCTCCTGGCTATTGGGTCAAACCATTCACACAGCAACAATGTTTCTAAAGATTTTAAATAATAGGAAACCATTTTGGAACACAAAATTGGAAAGTGACATCCAGGCTTCCTTCTGGTACTCATTAAACCCATCTCTCACAGACCACGCTGCATTTTGATTTTTCCCAGGATGATGCCACAGTCAGGTTGCAGGTGGCTATGGAGAGGGCAGTCTGCTCCACCCAGCAATGCTAGGTGGTGGCTTTCTGGGATGAAGTTTTCTGAATGTAGGGAAAGTTCCAGAAGTAACTGAGTTACTGAGTAACTGAGTTTTGTATTGCAGTATTTGACTGCAGAGCAGTTCGAGGGGTCCTGGTGATGTGTTGCTGGATACAGAGGAGCTCTGTTCCTGCAGACTGCACAGTGATCTGGTTTGAATCACCAGTCCTACCTTGCTGTTTCTTGCTCAGAAACACTTCACAGCAAACTTCAATCACAGAACCCCCCTTGGGACGTGACTTTAGGGAGGAGTGAGGAATCTCACTGTTTTGTTTCCCAGCAGGGAAGATTGTTTCCACTGGTAACATTTTTCTCCCTCTCTGTGCCTTTGTATGGAGGCAAGGGAGATTTTATCACTTGCTTCTATTACTACCAAACTATGGAATAAAGTACTTTATTTGCATTTCATATACTATTTTTACAGTGTATGAAGAATAATATTTGTGTTGAGCTGTTAAATATTGACAATAGTCCCACCCTATTTATCAAATACTGACAGCTGACCAAGCAAAGGAGTTAAAAATTATTTGGAAATTTGGATCTTCTTGAAGCCTTTAAATATATTTCTGGAAGTTGGAGGCTTTCCCAGTTCACACAGCTACTCTAATAGCTAGACATATTTTCTCCCTTCCTTATGCCAAGAACTCAATTAAGAAATATATAGCAGAAGGGAGGCACTTCTAAGGGACCTTACTTTTATTTTTTTTTAATTATTATTTTTTTCCCATTCTTAACAGAAGAAAAAAGAAGGAAAAAAAAAATCTTTGTCTGAAAACAATCAATATAAATGAAAAGCCAGCCTGAATTTTAAAAGCTAGGACTTTGGGATGGTGATCATAGGGCTGAACAATAACTCTGAACATTACAAATTCCAGCTCCTTCATGATTGTGCCTTTGTTCAGCAATGTTCTCTCCAAGATCTTGACTCTGCTTTTGGGTGGAGGCCTCACTTGGTACATTGTCAGTGCAAACAACACCGAAGTGTTTGCTCATGGTGTGAATTCCTACTCAGAGTGGCTGCCTAAACGCAGGGAGCCACGACAGCTTGTGCTGTTCTTGGAGAGCATCACTTGGAGTACAGGAATTCCCTGAGATTCACCTACCAGCAGCAAGAACAAATCTTCACGGAGCACTGCAAAAACAACACTCTACAAAAATCATCTTCTTCCCTAAATATAACTGAGCAGAAGATATGAAGTGTATTATTCTAGTGATAACAAACCTACAAGGGAAAAAGTGCTCTTATCTTTTTAAAGTCATATCCACACATGCAGCACTTTTCAGTTTGTTGATAGCAAACAACTGCTTTTAAAAAGGAAATGGTTTTCTTTAGGCTATCAAAAAGGAGAAGACTTTCATGGACTTTGGCTGTAAAGCTAGATAAATCCCAAAAGACTTCAAATAATTCACTATTTGCTCCTTAGAAGCCAAGATAGATGGATAATGCAGAAAAATCTTGTTCTGCCACTGATTTACTGAGTAAACAAATTTACATTCAGCCTCCAGAATGCAGTTAATCCCAGCTGTGATGGGAATACATCAGAGGAAACACATTTCTAACAATCATAAACATACTCACGCAGATAAACCTGAGAATCTCTTATAAAACCCCCCAAGAGAACATAACTTTTTTTTTTCCATAGATATCTCTCCTTGTGAACTAGATCATTAATTATTGTACTCATATGGAGCCACAGACATCAAGAAGCCAGATCTACTGCATTTCCATGTATAAACACAGAAATTTAATGTGCAATTCCATAATTCTTGAAAGATAAGATCTGTTTTATAGCGAAGAAAGTAATGTAGAAAAGACCAAAACCTGTCCCTGCCTGTTTGACACAATGAGATAATTTTAGTTTCAGACAAGCCATTTCCTAACATTATCTAAACTATAGCTCATAAAAGTTTATGGACTCAAATTCCAAATAGAGTAAGAAAACAATGGCTCTCAGTATCTTCACTAATGATAAGAGCAGTTGGGTGCAATAACATTACTGATTGCAGTGAAGGTAGTTTATTTTACCCAACTCTGCTAGCAGCACTTTCTTTAAAAATTTAAAATAACAGCAAAGCAGCAGAATTTGTACAGGTCGTGTGCCCAGCCAATCAATATATGTGAGGGTGCTTGTATGACAGGGCTTTTCAAAGACCTTCCTCCCCCCATGTATCAGCTTGGAAGTTTTTAACCAGAACATATTGCTCATTCCTTAGTATACAAACCTAAGTGTTAGCTACTTGGAAAAATAATAATCTCTCAGAAGACCCATTTGTGATACCATATTGAGTCCAACCTTTTCAAACACATGTCCTTGGGCTTTTTAAATTTGAATTTGAATCCAGAGATAATCTGAACTTTTACACATCCTCAATCCATGACACTACCTTTGTCTCACACTATGAGCAAAAGCTTATTTTTGTGCAGCAGAAACACACAAAAAGCCCGATGAGATCTACAGTCTACATGGACACAATGTCACTATCATTAATCAGAGCATGGTCTAATGATACTCTCCCTCTTAATAAGTATCAGTGAGCCCCTGGAGCAGTTAATGAGTGCAGACAGGGTGAGCCCAGGCGTAGGATGGTTAATACAACATAGCCACTGACTAAGAAGGACTTTCTGGGTTTTCCCTCTCACTCACGACATCACAGGCATGAATTGAAAGCTTTAAATTCATCATCATGCATTTCCTGATACAACAGAACTCCTGGCAGCTCTTGGAAACAATGGCAAAGTGCATCTAAACTGTGCTCAGCAGAGATGAGATTTCAAATCCCTGTACCCTTGAATAGGAGACCTGTGTGCGTGTCTGATGGTTGAGTTTTTAAGCTCAAGCAGCTCTAATAACTGCTTGTCACTGCACACAAGAGCTTTGGCACATTTTTGTTCATCATTGCAAGGGAAAGTGAACAGGCAACCCGTTCTGCAGAGGAGGGTCAGGAGAATTGCAACACAGTAAAGGCAGATGCACCAGTGACAAAGACAAACAAATCAGATAACTCTGAACCTGGATTTTGTCACCAAAGTAGTAGTTTACAAATTACTATGACATTTTCAGCTTAGTTCTGCAGCCCCAAATTCTTTTAAGAAGGACACCCATCCTAAGTGGATCACAGGCTTCTTTTTCAAATGAAGGGATTAAACTAAAGGCACAACCAATTCCAACAATGAAAACCAAATAAACAATAACAAATAACTGTGCAATAAAGAATTTGAATTTATAGAGGGTACAAAACAGAAAATCGTTTTTCCAATGCAATTTGCTTTGAAGTATTAAAGAATGGGAGAAATTTCATTATCACTGTGCAATGGTCCCACATCATGTAAGAACATGCCTGCTCAAGTCATAAAATAACTGCTGGCACTACCAGTTCAGATCTGTTCCCTGGCCTCGGGGCTGCTGAAAACCATGCTGTAAACCAAACCTTCTATTAAAACTTAGTCAGGAGAATAAGATACAGGTCAGACAGCCCAAGTATTATTTGATGAAGGAAAGACCCTCCTAAGTATTTAGACTTTATAGCTCTAGTTTTTTTCAGCTGGAATCCATAAATGTTTATTCAGTCTTCCTATGATGTCCTTTGATCTCTTAGGAGTTTTTATTTTTAAAAACACAGATAACATTTCTGTAGCCATATTGGACAAATAAGTAAAGGAGATGACACAGTGATCTGAACTTTTGTTTGGATTTTCTCTCAGTATTTATAAACACCAAGGCAATCCATCATTGGCTGCCAATGCAAAGAAATTCAAACTTACACAAAATACCCACGGTGATGTGGTGTATTTAATATAAGGCAGACCTATGGTGTACAAGAGAGACTTCCCATCAGTTGTTGGTAGGGTTTTTGTTGTGTGGTGCTTTTATTTTTTTAAAGGCATTTTCTACTGTAGGATTATCATCAAACCCTCCAGTATCAAACAGATTTTTTAAAGTGGAAAAGATTGAAGGGAAATATATCTAAATAAACAACTCAGAGGCTGTCTTCTTGTGAGAAATTTCTTAAAGTTGTGAAACAAATATTCATAACAGAACTCAGCTTGAGAAAACCAGGCTTCACACTAACAAAAGATGGTGAAAATAATCTCCACAGAGGGCAACAGGCAAAGCATGCTCTGGAACATGGTGGGACCATGAGTGCCAGTGGGTCCCTACTCTGCAGGGACTAAAGGACCATCCCAGTTTTCACAAGCAGAGGAGCTGGGATGGCAGGAGCAGGGAGCTGCAGTGCTGCTGGGGGCCCTGAGCAGCACAGAGTGACAGCACCTCACTGATGGTCAGGAGAGCATCCCTGCACAGGGCTCCTCGTGGCCTGGGCATCCTGCCTTGGTCCCTTGCTTTAGCAGGCAAGAAGGAAAGGACTGATTGAACAGGCAGCTGATGTGGCAAGGCTCAGGCTCAACATCCAGGCACTGCTGTTGTGCCGTGTACTTAAAGAACCGTAGGAGGAAGAGTGACATTGTTTTAAAAGCTCAGCTTCAAAAACAAACATGCAACAAAGACAGGAGTGTATTCATCCCCTCCTATCACATCTGTGCCCTGCAGGCAATGTTCTGAGAGGAGTCTGTGAAACTTGTACTTGCAGCTATCTCAGACAGCTCCACCTCGAACTGTCTCGGCGCTGGCTCTGCCGGAGCTGACACGCTGCCAGGGCTGTGTACGTGATCCCCTCGTGTTCCTACGCAGTCCTAGCCGTGTTTAACTCGCAAGTATTTGCAAACACGCCACGCAGGAAAACAAGATAAACATTAAAACGGGCTCTGGAGGACGATTTGCATCCACTGTGCTCGTCTGCGTGCACTGCAGAGGTGCAGGGATCCAAGCACGCTGTCCCGAGGCTCTCGGGGAAGGACCGTGCTGCTCTCAGCCCTCTGGCACTTGGAGATGCTCCTGCACTGCAGATGCTGCTGCGACTCCAGCCCCTGGACTGAGCTGCTTAAGTGTTAGCCAAGGATTTTGTACACGTTTTACAGCTGGAGCTGAGCTCCATGCTGCTGTGATTGCTGCATTACCTCCAGCAGTTGCTGAACTGGCTGTTGAAATGGCAATTGCTTGTTCTAACACGCCTCTGGCAAGCTCTGCTCCGTGCCACTCTCCATGCACCCTGCCCTGGCCCCTCTCCTGCGGAGCGCTTCCCATCCCGCAGTTCCTCCTTCCTGCTCGCTCAGGCTCTGTGTCCCCGCTTCACCTTTCTCATTCAAGCTGAGCACAGCCCTTGCCAGGCCCCTCCCTCCTGACATCCCAGACACAAAGGAAAGGGCAGCCCCACGCCTCTGTTTCAGGTAGGAAAAGACATCCCAAACAGACCTGGGGACAAAGCTGTCCCGTGCCAGTGTCACAATCAGTCTGCACAGCACAGCCTCTCGAGGTTTGCACAGACCTACTCTATGAAGAGAGAAGTCGCAAGGAGTGTTTGCCTTTCCAGCTGAAATTTGTAACTAGAAGGTGTCACCCCAAGATACATGGGCTCAGGGATGCTACAGAAATTCATTGACACAAAACCCAACATTCAAAACAAGGGAGTTTTTTACTAACTACTAATGGATGCTTTGTACCAAAATTACCAAATTACCTCTTCCAGATCCTTAAAGCTGAGCTTATTCCTTGAGTCTATTGGTAAAAAAAGGAAGGGTTCACCTGTACAAGTAATTACTGCAGAATTTGTTTTGTGCCTTGGACTGAGCACAAATGAATTGATTTGCCTAATAAAATTCTCAGTATATATATTTGTCCTCATGGCTGTTTGTCTGAGCAGAGAGACTACAGTTTTACAGCTACATAGGGGAATGCCTTTTAAAAATGTTCTCTGAATACTTCATTAAAGATTTTTGGCATAGCTGAGGTTTCCTGTGTTCTGAACACTGCACAGACGAGAAGTGCATAAGCAAACAATGGCACTTTACTAAAGGCACACAAAAGAAAAACTTGGGAGTAACATGGCCTAGCAGTGAAGTTGTGTCAGGGGGAGACTGCTGTGTGGGTTTGGCTTGTTTGTTAACCTGCAAGTGAGGTACAAAGCTTTGCTGCTAAACAGGTCATCCAGAGATGGGTGGGAAAACATTAGTTTTTTCCTCATCTGCATTTTGTACAGGAAAGTTGACAGTCTTTCTAAGCAGACAGGCCTAAATGATACATTTTTTTTGTACTCCCAAGTGGAAGCACTTAAGCAAAAGAGCTGCTACCTAGTTCTCCCCAGGGACAGATAAAGCAGAGCTGTGCATTGGTGAGCACAAGTTCCATACAGAAACATTTAGGCACTGCGATTTATTAGTTGTAGATAGCTCCAGCATGTTAATGATCATTTATCTTCCACATTTCAAGAGCAGCAGAAGAACTATTCTCAGTATGACAACATTTACAAGAGAGGTTATGCAGCCAGATTTGCCTACTTAAGGCCCTCACTGTATTTAGAGCTGTTGCAGCCATGCAGAGTCCTCTGGCACGAGGCACCGAGCCTGCTGTCATGGATGTTTGATTTCTTGAGCAAAGCAGAGGCAGGACTCTCTCACTGGGGAACATTCAAGGTGCAGTAAAGGGAGAGCAACTGATGAGATGTGACAGACTTGTTTTTCTGAGCTGTGCAATATACAGGGCTTTAGAGGAAACTTCCCCTCTTTTATCCTCTTCCCCACAGCACCAGAACCCACCCCAGTACATGCTGGAACTTTCCTAAAAGTGCTCTGCACATTATCCTTGCAGCTTTGCTTTTTTTCTGGGACAGATTATTTGATTTAGAAGAACAGAACCTGGAAGTTTTTCATTAAGCAACATAGAGCCTGGAGTAGCCTGAGAGAGGGCCAAGTCTGCCTTTGTATCTGCCTCCCATAGTTTCAGTAGCTGCAATTTTCTTACTGACATTAAAGTGGAGTCAAACTCTGAACTGTTCACCCACAGCTTTCCACAGCATCTTCCTGCAAACTCCCTTTATCTTTGGTGCTAAGACAGACTACTGAGACCCACTCATTTAACAGCAGGATAATATGTTTGGAGTCACGGATCAAATGGTTTCATCCAATGAAAACACATTTTCTCCATCACTGACTCACAGCCTGCATTGACCTTGCTGCACCCTGGCATATGGACCTGCCAAGGCTGGCAGTGACTGCCAGCCAGAGCACAGGAAGTGCTGAGAAGATGTTTAGGAGAGAAGGAGATGGGTGCACTGCTACCTTTGAAGGACAAGTGGTGGGAAAAAACCAGATTCTTACCAAGTGGGAAGAGTACGCTGCACAGGATGAGGGGAAGAAGCACCGTGGCAACGTAGGGACAGAGAAAGATGCTCAGAGGAGATACAGGAATCAGCATCATTTTATCATATACAAGAGAGAAGCAGAGAATCATAGAATACTAGGTTGGAAGGGATCCTCAAGGATCATCTTTGCATTGTCATGCAATAATTACCATCCAAATACTTTCTTGCAGAAGGCATTTCCTTCCTGCCTGATGAACTCAGCATGGCAGCTGAAGCAAACTGTGACCTTTGCTTTTCAAGTTGTCTTAGTAATGAAGTGAAAGAATGACAGTGAACAGCATTAGTTACAGCATAAATATACTGATTTTTCAGTCTTAGGCACTGACAGTGAAATATTCCAGACCTGCAGTTCATTCTGTAGTATAGAGATATGCTAAGCACGCTCACTGCAAACCCATATGTGCTTTATGATGTCCACCCTGACACCTCACTTGCCTGCTTCTGTACAGCAAACAGCAGACCATGGCCTTAGCCCATGATTCTTTGTCTTGAGGTGCTTTACAGTTCTTCCCCAGGCCACTACATAACAACTAATCTGTTCTTTGGAAAGATTTATGAAAAAGATATTGAGGGAGAAACCAACATTTGATTTGGTTTTGCAGACTTGTTCACAGCAAAGCAATCAGGCTTTGCAAACCTCTATGTTAGGTCTGTCTGAATTTAAAGCACTTCCAAGGCTGAAGCTGAAGATCTGGAAATTATACTGGGTCAATCACACAAAGTACAAATTTTAAAAAGGAACATGTATCCTTCCTTTGTGGGCAGAAGGAGATGACACTGAGGCTCACTCACACACAAGCTTATTGAAGCCTCTCTTCCTGGCTGCTGGATATTCATTCTGCGTGCAACAGGCTGGAGTACCATGATGGGGACACATTTTTGTGATGGAAAATCCTGTTCTAGTATTGTTAAAGGCCTTCAGCACCAAACCTGTGAACAAGCCTATACAGGATTGAGGTGGGCTTTTTGCTTGGTTGGTTTGTTTAACTGCCCTCCACTTTCACTAATGACAGTGATGATCAGTCGAATGCTTCTTTAATTGTTCCTTTTCCCACTGGAGCCTTCAATCTTTGTGATTTATGTGCTATAGTCATCAGCAGTCCAAATGCTGAAGTAGTTTGTCATACACAGAAAACGTGACAATTCTTTCTCCAGAAAGAAGCACAGTCTGGCATTTATACCAGGTAGGGAGGTTTAAAATGCCTGACTCTCTTGGCATTTCTAATTGCTCTGCATATTCCTCATGTTTCTCATATTTCTCATCATTACCAAATCAAAATCATCAAACTTCTATTTGTTAATTCTTGTAAAATTATAAGAAAATAATCTTTTCTACAAGTGTTCCACATTCTTCTCTTGTTTAGAAATGTCAGGGTGCAAAGAGAAAACAAAGTAGTAGCTTGTTTCCATTTTTGCCTCCCAGAGTGCTCTGAACAAGTGCCCTCTTACATGCTGGGGACAGGAGAAAAAAGTGATACAAGTAATAAAAATGGCAATTCTGTAATTTTCAGATTTCTCACATAGAGAACATTCTGCAACATTAACAAAGCTATAACCCATGTATTGAAAAAATAAAATCCTTCAGAGAGTCTGAAAAAGCCTTGAGCAATTTCCTCCATCTCTCTAGAACTAAAGATGCCCAATTTTTCAATACAATACTACACAAACTAATCTTCCCTCTAAAATGCCTTGTACTTGCCAAGATTTTTTTCCTGTTTCTTAAAAAACAAACAAAAGCTTGTTTTGAAAGAAATATGAAAGGAACCAAAGGAATTATGCTGAGCCAAAAGTCCTGCTTTCTCCACCCTCACTGTACTCATCTGGAGAGCATCTGGCAAACAAATACAATGATAGTTTAGAAAAGTCTTTTATCTGTCCTCACAGACTTAAAAGGAAAGTGGAGAGCATACACATTCTGAACTAATTGGACATCCTCTTTGTACTACTGCCATTTTGCAAAGATGAGAGTACAGCACACAACACACACATTAAAAGAAAAAGCCTTCTCTGGTAAGGCTGTGTGAACGCCAGGTTAGTAAAACCTCTAGGAGAGAAGGCCAGCCACGTTGACAATGAGTTGTCCAAATAAACACAGATGAAGGGCAGCATATAAATCCTGCCTCCATGCTATAAGTGATGCCAGAACAGGCAACATACCCTCCTGAAGCAGAATTGCACAGTGTACATCTCTCCCCTGGTACATAAATCTACAGCATGTGAGACACAGGGGAGGAAATGATGGTGCCTTCCATGCATATTTATGTAAATGCTATGATTACACCAAGTAATCAAACCAGCAGCACGCAAATTTGAACATGTATCATCGAAGAAATGCAAATATTTATATAACAGTTTAAGTAGGAAACATTTAGGACAGTCCTTTGCTAAGAAAAGAATAATTTTCAAATAGCTGACCATTGCAAAGTTGGAAGCTGGCTGTTTATCAGAATTTGAGCATTCAGCAAACTTCTGAGGACCTAATTCCCTTCTATGCTTACAGGTATCCTCAGGAATCAAATCCCCCTCAGAATGAAAACATAACCTAAACCAGTATAAACTGGCTAATTACTGTGGTGTATATATCAAAATCCCAATTTTCTATTTTTAGTCTTCTTAGTATTTGGCTTCCTGCAGCTTCCTGCAATGAAAAATACAAGGGCTCCAATGCCATTTCCTCCAAAGTGACCACAGTATTGCTTTCTCACTTCTTCCTCAAACACGTACATGCAAGATAAGAAAAAAAAAAATCAACCTTTCTTAAAAAAATACATTATATGAACCGTTACACTATATTCTTCGGCAGATGCATAGTCTCAAACATTATTTAAAATCTGCTAAAGGAGTTAAAACAGATTTCCAAATGATTCAGACTGAGCAGAGCCCCTGGGAATGCTTTCTTAGCTGTCTTGCAATCCAGAACTAAGAAGAGATGGGGAGAAAGCATTAGGGGGCTTTTTTTGCAGGTAGTTTCATGTTTTTAGCACTATCAAACTGGATTTCACAGGCTGTCATGCTGTGTCCTCATGTCTTGGAAACCTGGGTGGCTCAGCTGTGCAGCAAGCAGCGTACTCACTGAAAGGTCACACTGCTGGCCAAAACAAAGCAGTCCTTGAAACACTGTGAGCCACGCAAAGCCTGGGGTGGTTTGTCCACATTTTTATTTCTGATCTATAATGAGGGTTAAAGTTTGATTTGAAGGATCTATTTTGGAATGCAGTGCAGATCTGTGGAGGCTGCCGTGCTGATGATGTTACAGGATGCCGGGCAGTCCTCGCTCTCTTGCCACATGCTCCTCCCAGCTGCAATTCCATTTTAGCCATTCCTCTGAGCTCTCTAATGGACTCTCAGAGCCTGAGGATACAGATGCTAACAACACCCATCAGTTATAAACAAAAGCAATTACAAATAGAAATCAGTTTTCCTGAATGGCTGACTACTCATCTCTCCTAGTGATGGCAATTAGGTGAGACTGAGCAATTAGGTTAGCACTGGAATGCCAGGCTGTTGCTTCTGAATTTCTAAGTGACTCTCACACAGCAGAAGTCTCTCACTGCCTCTCCAACAATCACGGTTCGGTGCTATGTTCTTTCACTTTGATTTCCTTCTACTCCCTATTTTATCTCCCCATTTTTGCACTCTACTCTGATTAGAGTTTAGCTTCAAATGGAAAACAGCATTGCTACCAGATTACTTTTTCATGGTGGGATTTGGGTCTTTTTTCAGGTTAAGTAAACTGGACAAAAACTTTAGTGGCAGAAAGATTGCTAACATTGCACAGAGAAATTCCAAGAGCTGTTTGTCATCTGTTGGCTACAGGAACAGACAACCCCCAGACATTTTTAAAAAAATCTTTTTCAGTAGAAGAAAAACAGGATTTATAGGACTTAGACTGAGCTAAAATAGAATGCAATATCATGCCTGTCAATCTTCACTCATTCTTATTAGGCTTATCTGCCTTTTAATAATTACAATAGCATCCCTCTTCTCTCATGGAATACTGTATTTCATTGAGGATTTTAAAGGTTTTATTATTTCTGCCACTTAATTATGTCTAAGAGTAGGGGGACAGCAGTCAGCCCACTACATATACACCAGTAAAATAATATTATCCCAATGGATTTCTATAGCACTCTTCCAGAATTTTAAGCCAAAGAAAAGATGAACTGACTCTATGCTATAATTATCATTCAAAATATACTATTCAAAAGAATCACTGGCCAAGGTTCATCTATAAAGTGTATGAGAATCTTCTAAACAAAAGGTGTTTCATGTTGTTAGTCCAGAAAACAACAAGCAAGCTCTAGTACTATTAGTCCAGAGACTGGATCAATTTTGCCTCTTGAGACAAAACCTTTCCAGTCTTCTGCTAAAGCCTTTCAGCAAAAGTAAAAATTAAACCTAGATTTTGCTATTTAACACCTTGTATTGTTCTTGGTAAGTTTGCATTCCTCTGACAAAACACAAGCCAAACCATTCATTTCACATTTAACTGTTTACTACTGGTGCAGTTCTAGTAGAGATCCTGGAGCCTTATACCTTGTGGCAGTTAATGCAGTCAGCATTTCATGCAGAGCTGAAGCCTGTCCTTCCCCTTCCCGGTTCACACTGTCTAAACTCAGTTTATTTTGGAATGTTTTTGTAGGTCCTAAGCCTGATTGGGCTCTGTTGATATTAACCCACAAAACTGAAAGTATTAATGGCAAAGGTTACAAGAAGAGTATCTCATAATTCTTAGACAGGATCTTGAGGTTAGACTCAAGTTGATAACTATTACACCATATATACCATTACCTTTTTGTCCAGTATTACAACTGGTTATTTTTAGGAAAGACTCACTAAGATTAGTTAACCAAAATGTTATATATTTCACACCTTCTTTCCAGGACTAGGATCTTGTTCTACACCTAAAAAACTCCAAACCCTCCTGAAGTTTTACTCATTTCTGTGAGAAAAGGTCTCTTCCAACCTTGATCTTGATGATTGTATGATTCTATGATTCTCAGAGCTCTTCTGTTAAATGCTACCCAGGTATCATCTTAAATTAAACTAGATATTAATTTTGTTAAATAAATATCTAGTTTAATATGATGCTTAACTCATGATAAGAAAAGCAGAAAGGACAACTATTTTACTTACACCAAGGAAACTAGAACTGAAAATAAAAAGGAAATACACAGGGCATTAAAAGCTTACAAAGAGGAAAAGAAAACAAAAGAAGTACTCTTAAAGTGATTCTCTGTTTGGGGCTGCCCTCAGACCCAGGCAGAGCTGGCAGCCTGGCCAGCCTGAGGTCAGTGCCCAGCCGTGACTCAGGGCTGAGTGAGCAGCAGTGACAACCTGGCACAATTCCACACCTCCCCAGGCCTGGGCTGCCCTGCTCTGTGCCGCCCTGCAGCCCTGTGCCTGCCCTGCCTGCAGCCCTGCCCTGCAGCCCTCTGCCTGCCCGCAGCCCTGTGCCTGCCCTGCCAGCAGCCCTGTGCCTGCCCACAGCCCTGCCCACAGCCCTGGGAACAGGAGCCTGCTCAGGAACCGGGCAGCTCTGTGCTCCCACAGCAGCCCCTCGCTGACACAGCACTGTCTCACTTGCTGGGGACATTGCCACCTCTCCCAGATGGCAGCACTGGCTGTCTGCAAAGGGGCAGGGGGTATCTCTTCCTCTTGGATATCATCACCCTGGAGAACAGCAGTGAGACAATCTGGATATGATTTAAGTTAAATTGCTTTTTGCTTTTGCTAACTGTAAAATGAGGTGTCCATTTTTTCAAAGCATCACTACAGATAGTCCCTAGATTGGGCCTAAAATCTGATTTTTACACACACAAACCACACCATGAATGCAACTCCTTGTACTATTTGGGGTCTACTTGTGTCTTCCAGATGTGACTCCTCACAGATCTCAACATACCTGGTTATCCTTTCTTAAGCAAGGGTTTTCTCCTTCTTGTCTACTTGTTAAGTAGAAACTTACTCCTACCTATATTCCCTTTGATAAAACTGCTTACAAGCTGAACCTTGCTAGATATGCAATAATGAGGTGAGAAATGTGGCATATCCTTACAATTCTTGCACACTTGCTAACAGCATGGTGAGACAGTGAGTCAGTACATACCACTGGATGGTTTCAGGCACAGCAACCTCCATTGGCATATTACCTATATATTCCTATGCAAATCTTAATAGCACATAACTTAACCATAGTCTGTCAAGCAAAACAACCTCTTAGATCTTTTATTTTTCCGCTGGAAGAACCTTATATCAAAATTAGCACTGTCAGTGGTACAATTATGCATACACACATCAGACAATCAAATAAAACCCCTTGGGCAGTCTGTACTGACAGGCTGTGATGACTGGCCTACTTCTTAGATTGACATATCCTATAACCTAATGCTTTTACAATCTTAACTTCTCCCTCTGGGCCCACTAAATTACTGACTGCTGCTCCCTGTACAGCAGGATTTGGTAGAGAAAGTGCAGGGACAGCTGGTTTTAATAGAAAAGAGCAAATACATAAACATGGAGCCAGGACCTCCAAAGATATCCAAAGAGGCACCCAGAGAAGCTGGGCCTGACTCCAGCTGCCCACTATCTCCTGTATCTTTCTGATGGTAAAGAGGCTCTACCCACCCAAAACAAAAGCACTTAACAAATCACAAATACAGTACTTGAGAAAAAAAACCCAAACCTGTGAAATAACACACACATATCACTCAGTGATCCAGTGAAGAGCAAATTTAAAATACTCTAAATTTAAATTTATTTTTCTTCCCAGAGTGGTACTATTTCTTTGTAAACTCAAAGGAGAACCACAGAATAAGACAATATTCAAACCAGAGACTAAGACCATGTTTCAGCTGCCTTTTTAGTATATTCTAGATATCAATTTTTTTATTGACTTTGGAAAAAGTTAAATAACTAGAAGAAGCAGCACTACCAGCATTCCTAACAGTCTGAAAACCTCATGCTTCAAACAACAGAAGTATTGTTACTGATGGCCATGATGTTATAGTTGCATGACTTAGCAGGAAATACTTGCAGTTTCCAGGACACAAACTGAGGTGAGAGAAATTATGGATTTAATTCTTTCTCCTCAGCTGAAAAGAGAAAAAGCAGTCAAAATATATACAGACCCCTGACATACAGCAGGTCACTTGCAAGTCAAGAAATTACCTATGAAATAAATAAAAGAAAAGCCACCAAAGTTACAAGCAAGTTATTACAAGAAAATCCTGAATTGCTCTGTAGTTACAAATCTGGAAGTTAAGGACGAGATTTGAGACAGACATACAGATGTCTTTTCTAGCACAGGAAATTGGGACGATACCAAATTTTTATTTAGCAAATTTCACAATTATTGCAATGGTCCAAGAACTTGTGGGAAACGTCATCCTCTTGTGCTGTCTGTAGTTTTGCCATTTTCTTTATTGATATAGGCTTTGTTTTATGGTTTTGAAAAGCAGTTTTGCGGCCCAGGGGCCTATACTGTTAACTCCTTAATACCCTCTGACCTGACTATATCTGCACTGTTACCTGTAGCTGCCAGGCTGACCTGATCCAGGGGTTCTCTAATCCAATGGGTTAAATTCCTTCTTAAAAGAAAAGAGCAGGAACTTTAATTTGCATTTACAGCACTAATGCACATAAGATGTTACAGTGAACAATATTAGAATATATTTAGTGATACTGCAGGATACCACAAGTATGAGATCTTTTCCAATTGTAAACATCCCCACAGAAATGAAACACAGAAAAAAACCGACTGGGTTTTTTTTCACATAACATTTTTGACAGATTGTCTTTCAGGATTTCAATCTGTAGTCCATGGGCTTTTCTTTGATACCAAGAAATTTGTCACCTTTAATATCAGGTTAAAGGAACAACAGAAAGTAACAAAGGACAGTCTTATCCAGAAAGCCAGGAACAGATTCCTGTATCTGTTGATGCATTTTACCCAGTGCTCTATTATAGAAGGGTTAGGTTTCAGAAAAAGAAAAATTAAGATTCATTGTATCTAAACACATCTCAGACTCTTATGTGTTTCCTCTAGTCTTTAAAACTCCGTGCAGTCTTATCCAGCTGGTTCCCTCCACAGGGATATCCCTCGCTCAGCTCCCATCCACAGCAGAAATTTGCATTTCTGCTCAATGCCTATGTTTATTTTTGGACATACGCAATCATTCTAATGAGTGATAAAACCCCTGGATGCCTGGACTGATCTGATAAGCACCACTGAGTGCACAACTGCAGGCAAAGCCTAAGCATGTTTGCTTGTTTCCCACACGGTTCTGTCCACTGAAACATGGCTTGAAATTAAAGGGTAAGCAAAATACTTAATAAGGGGGAAGGAGAGGAAGGGAGATGAAAACTTTCTTTAACCATCCTCTCTGTCACTCTCCAGACTGTTCCTGTTTAATCTTGCCTTGAGGTATTCCTTGCAGATGTTACATGGAAGATCATACAGGGTATAAACTCTTGTTCACACACATCCAGTTCTGATGGAAGAGCAGGATTATTTCCTGGGCTGCTTCACTCTGTGATAGGATCATCCAGTACCTCTTGCTCCTCTAGACCTCCCAACAAGGCTTTACCTGAGTATTCTGCTTAATCTACTCTTAAATGTGAAATTCACCTATCTGCATTGTTGTAAAAGATCAGGCAAAGGTATTGGAAAGTCTTTGGAAACAAGAAATAGAAACAACCACTCCCTTTCAGCACATCTTTGTCTGGAATTTACAGTGTGGGATAAGTTGTGTTGTGTAAGATCCATGAAGTGGCAGTCTGAGGAATTGTATTCTGCCTGTCCTTATCAGAGAATGATTACTGGTTGGTATTTCTCCCTCAGATTCAAACCTGGGTTTTATTAGGTGCCAAATCAACCTCTGCTTGGTGGGAAAGTCACCCTGAATTACCTTCCTGAACATTTTCTGGATTTCAAATTCTCCATGACATGATAACAAACAGAGCTATTTTGGGAAAAAGACAAGATGCTTTATACTTGGCACTATTGCATGAGGCTATCATTAATGCTAGACAAATCCAAAAAGGCAATTGAGCTTAGTCTAGCAAGGCAGAGGGTTACATTCTTGATTACAAAGTAGGAAATGGAAAGTTATCAAAACCAAAACAACAAGTAAGACACAGAACATATTTGAAACAGTTCAATTCTCCCAGCTGTCTCAAGACTTCTCTGAGTAATGTCCCTGGAGGAGATATGGAGAAGTTGGGAATTGGTACAACTACATTACAAATTTTGACTTTTAGAAATAACTTGCCATTATTGTGAAAACAGGAACTTAAATTTGAGGTGGCTGAGGTGGCTCAGAGCTGAAGATATCACTCTCTTCTCTTCATACAACATCCACTTCCTCCCCTCATTCTTGGTCTCATCTTGAATGACATTAACATTTTCTCTGCCTGGGTGATCTTCTGACTGTATAGAGTGGTTTTGAACATTCTTTTAGCTTAAGCAATCTTCAAGAGGGATAATATTCTTCCAGGCTCATACAGCACTTGAAGTCACATTTCTATACCTGCTCTTTAAACTGAAGACACTTTAATATGTCATTTTATCTTCAGAGGTCACGATACAACGTTAATCAGACAGATTATATACTTGATGTCAATGTGTGTTCCCTCCCTAACATTTAAGGGAAGGAGCCTTCAAATAAGGTGTGTCCCACTTTCCCCTAACACAAAATGACTGAGGCTGGCAGGGAGATCTGGTTTATCTGCTCCAAACCCCCTGCTCCAGCAGGGCCATCTCTTCTCCTCTGGAGGGAAAGGAGAAATATCTCCATCTTTGGAATTTTCAGGACTCTGCTGTGGCTGATCTGATCTAATGACAGCAATAGTCCTACTTCACATCAGAGCTCGGGCCAGAAGTACTTTCCATCTATATCTCTAACCCCATAAATATGAGCGTGCTTCTTTCAATGAAAGATTTTTATTTTTCTCCTGATCAAAAAGTCCCCCCATCCAGCAAGTCAAAGCTCACTGCTGTCAAGTGCCTTATGCCATTGGTTTCACTCCCACTTTGCAGTTCTACATCCACTACTGGCACTGCCCCAAGCTGAGTGTTTTGGGTGCTGTCACACTGGAGCATTCACAGCTCTGTATTTTTAATGCTATCGTGGCTTGGTTCATTAACTACTCCACTTGAACCTTGTCTTCCTTTCATGAAATATTTACAGCTCTTTGGTAATATTTTGTACATCTGTTTTTTCCCCTCATTCATCTAAAAGCCATTACTAATGTTTTCATAATAAGGGACTGTTTTACTGAACAAAGATAACAGTAGCTAAGTCAAGAACAACATGAACAAATTAAAATTAAAAAAGGAAGTAAAGCCATTTAGAACTCAACAATACACAGCCATAATATTTATTATTCCCTGCTAACACTAAATAATATTGAAGTGTATTATTCTATTCTATTCTATTCTATTCTATTCTATTCTATTCTTCAAGGTCCATCTTAAATGAATGGAAGTTAAGACAGCATATTCCAGTCACCTAAAGTAGCACTATCAACTTTTATTAGAATATGGAGATAGGTCTTCTTTTTTAAAATGGCATCTGCTTTTTAAAATTAGCACAATAAATCTTCTATTTGAAAGTTATAGAAATACATTTTGATTTGTCATTGAAAGCTACAGAACCAGTTGCTTTTTCCTTATTCACAGGTTAAGTCTGTACCTGGAAAAGTCACTTCCCTCCTCATGTTGGCATTCCCCACGATGGCTGGCACCTCCCTAGTTCCAGCAGAATTCAGCCATCGCTGGAGCTTTGAACACTGAGGCACTCAGACCAACCCTGTGGCAGATTATCAGGCAGGCCTTTGGCCTGGGATGGATTTGTATTCAAGGGGAGCCACCAGCAAGAATACTAACCAGAATCCAAGTGTTCCACTGAACCACGAGTTCATGGAAGACAAACTTTACCTAAGTTTTCATAGTGCTTCCATTTGATGATAAAAACTTGTTTTTGTATCCATACAGATGTAGAGGGCATAAAAACCATAAATCTTTGATATGAGTCATATCACTTGGCAGAAGACTAAATCTAAAGTTATTTATTAGTTTATTAGTGAAGGAGAACATAAATCTGAAGTTTTAAAAAATATATATATTTTATTTTTTTATCTAAGTATCTGCATGAACAAGTTCAATACAGCAGTTTTATACTAAATGGACTTGTCAAGAGACAGAAAGACTAATTAATTATTTGATCTACTGATCTTACAACCATTAAAAAAAACCTAAACATCTAACCAGATTCTTGTGGATATATAGCAGTTTCCACCTTGGATAGTCCAAATGCATTGGATGCACACCAGTGGGTGCATTTTAAAGTTACATTTAGCTACTAGCTGTAATATGAGAATTGTCAGCTCCAGCTCCATGCCAGGAGACAGACAGCAGCAAGACTCATCATTTCCTCAGTGGAGGTGGAACAGGACTGATGGAAGAAACAGTAGAAGAATCCATCGGGGGAGAGTGTGTAAAGAAAGTGTGGATCACTGTTCTGATAAGGAAAAGAACATTCTTGCTTGCTCAATGAAAATGATTACACTTAATGTATGCCACTAATCCTCCCACATGCCCTGAAGACCTAGGTGAGCCCATGCACATTGTTCTCTCATGTTTTTGATGGCAACTAATTAATCCTTATGAGAGGGAGTGCTGACTTTAGGGGTTTTAATCTCACTGTACTGCAATTTATTTTCATTGGCAACTGGTTGACTTTTCCTTTACAACATGCAGCTTATGAATGTCACAGTTATTTTGTCAAAGCAGTCACAAAGATTGATACATCTATGTCTAAAGCAGTACATTTTTTAAAATTACAGTTCAGAGTCCCATTTAAGTACCAAGCCCACAGTGATTTATTTAAGGGTTTATTATGTTCTCAATTACAAGTTCAGTTGCTTTTGGAGCTTTTTCTCTGGCCTCCACTCTCAGTTCCTACTTGGATACCCTTGCACATCCTCCACTCGTTATTCCCTGAAGGCTTTGGTATCCAAACCACTGCTGCCTTCTTTTTCTTGCTCAACAACAGCAACAGAGTCAGTGGCAAAGGGATGTGGCAGAGAAATGAGTCACCACTAAGTAGTTCATTAAACCACATATCATATGGAAGAAGTTACTGTATATTAAATATGTTGACTTGATTTGACTAATCAAATAATAAAATTCTACTTCAATGATAAAATTTGCAAGATAAGTAAAGAAATACAGAAGTGAAAAAATAATTTATTACATTGATGAAAGCAAACCCACCCGTTCCTTTCTTAGCTCCCAGATTTAAGTGTTGTGTTAAAACCAAATTTTTAATTTGAGTGTTTAAAAGTAAAAATAACATATGGAAGCAGTTTGGGAAATTTAGAAACCTTTTTTTTTGTAGGAAAAGAAAGCATGGTGGGTGTAACAGAAGTAATATATTCTAAGATGCCGTCACAGGACCTGAACTATGCATTTGCACAGACAATACAATATCTAGGTAATTTTTGGGAGCAACTGCATTTATTTTAAACTACATTTAGTTCCATCACGGCTCCTTTCTACTGAAGAATATAAAATTATTTATATTTAAATTTGTGGTTTAAGTCAGATAAAAATTTTAAATGTTTTGGTAGCTACATTGGCACTTTGGCACTTCTGGAGACATTTCCCATGAGGAGTATTATAAGCTTCCATATTTCTGCTCACGCAGGAAAGTGAGGGTTGCCCAAACAGGAGAAAATGCTAAAAAGACAAACTTTTTTCACCAGGTTGGAAAGCAGGAAAGACTTGTCTGAAACCTCTGTAGTGGGATTCCTGCCTGTGTTTCCATGTTTCCATGAAACCATCCCCCCCAAAAAAACCACCAAAACCCAACAAACAGCCTAACAACAATAAAAAACCAGTCCCCTTAGCCAAATTCTAGTTTGATTTTCAAGGCTGCTCTGCAATGGAGATTAGTTACTGCTAATTTATCTTTTATTTCCCTCCGTTTCTTGGACCACACTGAACACTGATCATTGGTCTCATGTTAACTTACTGAAATCTGTGAATGATTTAACTGGTCCAGTCTGAGCACTCTGAATAACCAGCCCAGGTTACAGCATTGCCATAAAACAGAAATATGGATTGAGATCCAGCACTAGCAGTGCAGTTGGAACCTGAATGCATTCAGGTTCTACAACAGCCTACCAATAATTTTTTGTATAACTCTTTGGCACTGATCCCCTCTTGAAAAATGATGATGAAATTTTAGAATTACTCAGGCCCTGGTTTGAAGCACAACATCAAGAGTTTCTCAACACATCCCATACATCAGCATAATGAACTTAAAAACTATTCACTGGCTGGTCAACTTACAACAATAAACAGAAACAGGAATCCAAGTTCAAATCCTCAGTTACTTTGCTCTTATTTCCTTAAGTACACATGAACACAGACAGATTTTATCACAGCATTTCACGTGTTCTTAAAAGCAAGAGCTACTTACATTTTCAACTGCAGAGCTTGAAGAAACTTGTGTTACAGGAACTTTACTAACTAAAAATTCAGAACAGAAAAATTGTGAAAATTCCCAAACTTACCTAGGCACATTGTCCAGATGTATTGCAAGGTAAAAGAATTAAAAACACCTTAAGTTACCTTTCTGCTCTAGTCCATTCTGTGTTTACCTAACATTCAGAAGATCTTCCTGCTGCTCTCCATGAGACATTCAAAAAGGCAAATGAGAGCATTCAGTACCTTGGGAAAGCATGCTGCTAGATTAGTCACCTTTACTTGATTAACTTTCATTGTTAGCAAGCATACATGTCTTATTTGGGATTCATGGAAATCTCATTTATAACACACATTTCTACACAGGCTTGCTTGCTTTTGCAAACTTAGGCACCTGTTGTATGATTTCTGACATGTTATAAAGAGAACTCTCCCAACCAACACATCTTGCCAGTGTTTTTAACAATGCAAGATAAAAACCCAGAAAATATGAAAATCACTGACTTCAATGCTTGAGTGTACTTCTATCCCTTACTTGCTCATGTTTCCTGTAAATGCTAATGACATTGTTTCCATGACTCACTGGCACTGTGGCAGAAAGTTATCAAAATTAAAATTAACTTCCCACAGAAATACTCTCTATCTGTAAGAGGAGAAAAGAAAGCAACTGGGTTAAAACCTGAGGAGAACTGCCACAGCTTCCCACCAGCCATGGAAGGTCTCATAAGATTCAGCTACATTTACCCACCTCTAGCAGCACACATACACTGTCAAGGCATGTAAAACAGACTAAATTTTTGTGTGGGATGATGTGATTATGTGACTTCTTCCATTATTTGTCATTTTTCTCCTTTTACTCACAATTGTTTGGAAAAAGTTGCACTTTTTCAGAAAAACTTCAACTGACAGAAGGCTGCACTTATGGCTAAAATATCAGAATAAACAGTGGGAGTTAGCCCACACCACTGTACTATTCAGTGCCTGTGTGTATCATTGCCTGACACACTGGAAAATAACCTCCTTCACAGAGGGATTGATTTCTAATCATTAAGGCTCTGTTGAACTCTACTTTATTCACAGATGTTTCTCAGTGGTATCATGTGACAATCATGCAGATGCATTTCTGTTATTTAGATTTCTCCCCCTCTTTCTTTCCCTCTCAGCAATACTGGCTTGGCTTCCTCTGCTCTGGAGTGCTGGCTGCAGAGGGAACTGGGATAGGCTGTTTTTAACAAGGAGCACATTCTGTTTGAAACCCTTTTGCACGGAATACGAATCCTTGAATGTTTTCCAGAAATCTGAAGTGTGTTGACTTCTACACTCAGAATAATAAACACAACTGTGCTTGTCTAACTAAAAAGAAGTGGAAGTGCAGTTCTGTGACCCATTCAGGACAGAGCAGTCAAAATACATTCACCCTGCCCACACTCTCAGTATCAAAACTGGGTTTCTCTGGGTGGGAGTGGTGGGGGTTTGACGGGGGTGTTGTTGTTTGATTCAGACTTATTTTTATTAAGTAGTTCCTTGGAGTAGCAGCCAAGATTTGAAATAGTTTCCATAACATAGCTGACTAACAATCAAGGTGCTCCTCAGTTTCTGCCATTGAATTGGGCAATTCCTTGAGCAGGGCATTACCCTATGCTATCAACAAACTGAGTATTCCACTTTGCATCAGCAGCAGACAGCCTGGGAAAATATTGCTTGCCTGCAATATAAAGAATTGCAATTCTTTAATTACAAAAAAAAAAGAAAAAAAAAAAAAAGAAAAAAAAAAAAAATTCAAACTCTAAGGCCTCTAGGGATGTTAAGTTTAGCTAAAAAATCTAAATGTTAAAATTCCATCCAACTGGAATGCATAGCAGCATTTCAAATTAAGATGCTGTGACTAAGGATATGGTAATGCCATAAGGAAAATATATTAAGAAAAAAATCAAAGCCTAGCTGTGCCCAAGTTAGGCAGTGTAAAGACGACTGTGATATCATAGAAAGCTAGTAATGCCAACTCAGAGGGAGGAATTACCCACTGCACCTTATTCTGCTCTTTTATGTTGATGTTGAGGCAATACTGATGCTTGAGCCAACACACAAAGCTAATAAAGTTAGTTTCTAACATCAATGCCATAGCTGGGCTCACTTGAAAAAATTAAACTGTCAAATTGTTCAGGTCACAGCCCAGCTGGGGCAACAGGAGATCAGCCAAGGACGTGGATTGTGGCAGCTCCCTCTGAAGTCAGCATGAGGTCTTATTATAACCATTTTTATCAAAGCATCAGCCAGAGGGAAAAAACCAAATGTGGTCAGAGGAAAGAGTGCATTCTAGGTAGTGGCACTGCCTCCTTTTGTTTATGCTCAATTCTGCTGTGATGGGCAAAGAAGATTTGTCTTCAGTTGCACATGTTAGTCTAGTTTTTCAAATGTATTTCTGCTGTTCACAAGTGGGAGAGCAAAAATCTGGTTTTCAGCTTAAAACATTTTCCAACCTTATGATATGAAACCATAAGCTCTTTATAAAATTCAAGGAGTCTTGTGTCTACACTAATTTATTAACAACTAGAGAAGCTTTGGATTTTTATACAACAGAATAAGATATAGCAGGGACTGAACAACAATGACCTCCTCTATCATCATCAAAGTGCAGCAGTGCTTTCAGACAAAGACAACTGCTGTTTACAGAATGAATTTTTAAATAGCAAGCAATTTTCTTCCAGAAAATCCCCCTTCCCAGTTTCATACAGGAAACCACAAGGATTTTAAGCAGGGCATTATTCTGAAACTATACATTGCAGTTTCTTTCCTGCTCAGTGTGATCTACTGGCTTTCTCACTGCTTCCCTTAATATTTGAACTGGAACGAAGAGAAGTCTGTCAAAACTTTGAATTCCTTAATTGGCATATCTGTATTTATGAATGTGATTTTCAAAATGCAAAAAACTGGTTCAGATAAGAGCAGAACAGAGTGATTTGTATGCTTTTGGGAAAGGGAAACATGTATAACATTAATGCACAGCTGTAAGTTCATAAAATTATAAAATCAGTACATGAGTGTAGCCTCATAGGGCCATTCACTTCAATTTTTGAGTATTAACAGCTCTGCTAAGTGTTGATTTTCAGAGGACCATGACAGGAAGTTTCTTACAAATGACAAATCAGATTCTGATCTGCTTCTCAAATATTCAAGTACAGTTTTTAACAGACACAGGGAATTAATTTTCCTGCAGCTTTACTTCATTTGCAGTCAGAATTAAACTGTTCCCTTCCTTGGGAAGGATGGTCTCTCTTTTCAGACATGGCTGCTCAAACTGCTTGTGGCAAAGTTCCAGCTCCTCACAGGTTCCTGTTTAATGCCTGTCACTGCCTCAAAGATTCAGCTCCACTCCAATTTAGCTCTACTACCTTCACATCTACACATTATCTGAACGTTCCCTTCAAAATCCTTAAAAATAGTCAAGCCCTACAACAGCTACTAAGATTACATCAGGATTCTGCTTTCACTTAAAACCGTTTATCTTTGTGGGGACCGGCCACAAAGCCTGACACCCCATTAAATGGACAGAGATCTTTCATCTGCAAGGAAGAAAAAGAGAAACCTCTTTTCCAGCTTTCAAGTATGCCTGACAACATGGTAACTTTTCAAATCATAAGGTTCCTGCTAGGTTCCCACAAAGGCTTTTAAATATTGCAAAATAATAAAACAAACATGGTAGTTTTACCCCACCAGGTGAAATCCTCGCTGCAGCCCTCAGCACAACGCCACCTCAGAGTAGTTTGTATGTTCTGCTGCTGGTGATGCAAGGCCGGGGAGATACAGGACACACCAGTCATTATCCTGGACTCCCTTGGAAGGCTGCCTAACTTGCCCTTGCAGTTTAGTTTTGTTTTGATTCTCCCTGGACCAAAACACATACCTCTGATTGTGTTTGTCAGTGTGGCATCCACAGATCTGCTCTGGATCTAAACCAGCCGTGTGAGTATGTTTGCCATTTGATGTGGTTGAGAATCAAAGCAGAGCTCTGAGATGGGGTTTCAAGCAATCCCCTTCCCAAGCTCACTAGCTTTGCTGACTGTGGCAGAAGACTGCCCCGGAGGGGTCTGCAGAAGGACCTAATGCAGGCTGCAGCACCAAAACAAACCAGGTTGGCTAATACAGAGTCGGGAAGACATTGCCATTAATATCTCCACCTCTGCTGCACTTTCAAAACTTTTTATTGCGTAACCCAGGGGAGAAAAACAGACAAGGTGCCTGTGATGCAATGCCAACATTTTACCAAGGAGTCCCCTAAAATGTTCCTCTACCACTTGGTGATAGAAACCACAGATCACAAGAGAAGAATGGGAGGAACTAGATCAGATCACTTGCTTTTCTGTACAAGTCATGACTCCCCACTAGAGTAAAATCAGTAAGTAAAATCAGAGTAAGATAACTCACAATTATTAGCAGCAAAGGTGCTGCTTCTTCCAAAATGCTTCAGATATCACTCAACAGTCTTGGTTTTCAAAGCCATCAGTTGTTGATCAGTGCCAGGAAGAACTCTGAAATATTCTTGCTTTTGACAACATTTGCTCAGAATCACCAGCTACGGGACCATGGATGCCTTAATATATGTTATGTACTTTAAAAAATAGCCTAGGCTACCATAAACTTAGAGCTACCTGAATGCCCTTCCATTCCAGGGCTTCCAAAATTATACAGTAAGAGACTGAATTACAGCTAATAATATAAACCTCTTACAATGAAGTGAGTGAAATACCAAGCTCATCTCAGTCAGAAACACTGTCCATGCCCTTCACTGATAACAGCCAAAACATTAATCCCCTTTGAGAGTTATGCAGCTCAAAGTTCTGGAGACAGAATGTTCTTGATATAATTTGGAGCTTTGTTTCTATAGCACTTTGGTCCAACTAACAAAAATAATAGAAAGCCATTGTGAGTAGAGAAGTACCGTGAACAGATTTACCTCATAACCACTAGGAATAAAAAACATTCTAGTGGATGCCCAAATTTTCAGGTCATGATCTGATTTTCTTGAGAAACATGAGATATGCCCATGTACAAGACAGTTTTAGTTATAATTGCTCACTTAATTTTCACCGTGCCCTGTGTCAGTGATATCAGACCTTGGCACTGGAGTAGTCACAGTCTCATTTTCCCCTCAAAGAAAGGACTCCAAGGCAGCATTATATGAAGAGATCTTTGAGTGGTGTGCTGTTGGTACAGCACAACATCCCCAGACACTGAGTATCAATACACTATAAATTATCCTATCAGTTTCAGCTTTTCACATAAATCATTCCTTCAAGAATCCTGCTGGTCTTCTCCCCTTCCCATGTCTGGAATCAGCAGTCAAAGAGGGCACGTGCACACCTGAACTCAGAACAGGGCTTTTCACATTCCCTGGGTGGCCTCAGAAGTGTCTCTGTGTATTAAGCTAGACAGCACTAGATAAACAATTCTTAACTGGAAAAGAGCTTCAGCAGCTGATTTGGAAGGCAGAGCAGAATAAATACCATGTCAGTACAAATCCAGCCGTTGTGCCTTTTGCTTTCTGTCCTCCTGCCACTTCTAACTTTGGCTGACAGTGTTTCCTTTGGGAATCTAGAAAAAACATGCAATTCCCAGCAGCTCCAGCTGCAGTGATGAACTTCCTCTAGGACAGAGGTGCAGAGAACTAAATGTCTGTTTTCCTAAGCCTGATAAAAATCCAGAAAAATGTCTTTAGATTTCATTAGTCTATCTTTAGAGAGTATATAGTGAAAATAAAAATCCATCCCATGGCTTTGTTAATTTGTCATAACAAAGGCTCAGACTTGTGAGGAATATTCTTTGCCAGTCAGGAGTCAACACTCAACAGCATGAATAGCCAATAGGCTGAGAGTTATAAATGACAACAATTTGCCATAGCAAGGTTAAGTCCATTTCTTTTCAGAATTCGCACACAGGAGGAACAGTTTACTGCTTGAATCTGTAATCTAAACCTCATTTCTTCTCTCCACTTCCCAGCATGTATATTGACATATTCTACCAGTTTTTGTCATAAGCACTACTTTATTCCATGAATAATTTTACAGTATTATTGATCCTCAATGAAAATCTACAATGTCAAGCTGATATTTCCTAAGCAAGAGTAGTATCCAGCTGCTGCTCCTTCCTACCTGCCCATCTCATTTTAACAGCTAAACATGATATAAATAAAATTATTTGTTATGCAGGGATAACGTCAAACTGCTTTGTCATTAACTCAGCAGAGGAATGAAACAGCCATCAGGTGAGAGCTGTTTTACGTGAGCAGATTTCTAGCCCAGATTTCAAGAGAATCACCTTTAAAGCACTTTCTACAATGCAGAGGTAATGTTTATTTTCTTGAACCACTACAGGCCCAAGATACAAGAGCAGTAAAATTGTGGGAAACCAAGGAGTAACAGTCTACACTAGGTGGCACTGCTACACACAGCTTAAGTTTCTTTGCTGTGGGTTCAAATTTTTCAACAAATATCTGTATTAAGTTTGAGGGAGGTGTTTTAGGGGAGCTTTGGCAAAGAGCAAGGAAGCATTCTTTGTTCTCCTGCAATCACAGACAACTTTCACTATGTAATTATTATCTAGAAACCAACCAGTGGGAGTCTTAATGCTAATGCTGTTCCTGCCTGCAGGAATTCCACACCTGCTGTCCAAGCCAGTCCTTCAACAGTCACACACAATCAAAGCCACACTTTGCCTTTGCAACACAAACAGGAGCCCAGTCCTGTTCTCTTCCACTTAAAAACCCCCAAACAACCAACAACAACAACAAAGTAGTGTTTCACTACATGCACAAAGCTTGATAAAGAGTTGGTGGTGGTTATCACTGCAAAACGTTTGATTTGCAGCCAGTAGGCATTAAAATGCAACAATTCAAGACTGTGAACTGAACTTCTCCTCGTCAGTGGTTAGAGATGGGCAGAGCTGTGAGGGTTTTTCCCAAAGCAAGCAAGGCCAACTGAATTTTAGACAGAAGTGTGAACATACCCTGCAGAAATACAAAGTTTCTGAAAGCAGAATCTGTTATGGCCAAAGCCATCGTTCATTCTCAGTTTCAGAATTTCAAAATCTACTGTCAAAGAAAGCACAAAGACAGAAGAATTATTGATCCCTAATGACTCATACACCTAGAGAACAGTAAATGTTGGTTTAATCCTATTCACATGCCTTTAGGGGGTTATAGTCCTGTCTTGCTGAGCATCACAAAACACAAATGCATTTTTTCAAAAAAAGATCCTACAAGAAATATTCTTATGACTTATGGAGGAAAAAAAAAAACCCAACCCAAACCAACCATTTTGTAGAATTCTCACTCTTCTGTGACAAATACTAGCATTTCTTTTAAGTCTGCTCACAAGGCTTCTCTGATTACAAAGTTATGCAATAGGGGAATCTTACTAAACAAATCAGTGGAGTTTTAAATTTCAAATAATAATAAAATACCTTTTTTTACTTAAAGCTATTTTTTCAGCATAATCAGACTCAGTACAGCAGAATAATTTTTTTTCTTTAGGACTAATACCCTCTTTTTCCCAGAAAAAACCAAACTCTTAGCCTGTGAATTTTAGTGAGAACTACATGGTATAGACCTAATACCCTCTTTTTCCCAGAAAAAACCAAACTCTTAGCCTGTGAATTGTGTGAGAACTACATGGTACAGATTCATTCTTTGCTTGATCCAAAACAGGAAAAGAAAATAAGTAGAACAAGAACTGATCTTCACTTCTTCTTCAAGAACTGAAATATCTCCTCTGTACTAAAAAACCCTAAAAGACAGAGTTTATAATCATCCCTTCTTCAAAAGAAGTGTTAGCAGACATTACTACACCATATATTGATTCGTGGGGTTGCTGTTATCTTTAAACCAAGTTTTAATCAAATTTCATGATCAGAACAGGAAGCAACAAACTGAAAGCAAACATTCTTGCTCCAGTCAGCTTTTAAAATTCTTTTGCATTGGTCTCATTTCAAGTGTCTGACTTCTATTTATCTAAGAAAGGGGGAAAAAACCAGCATCTTCTGGAAAAACTGCAAAATGGAAATGTTAAAATGTATAAACCAGCTTGCTGGCAAGGTCCTCCTGACAGCAAGGCAAACGGTTCCAAGAGATTGAATCTTTCTTGAAAGGCCAGAAAGTATCAGGCAGTCCCAAATTATTGAACCCTCTGACTTCAATTAAAACAGTACCAGCTACTACCTTTGTGAACTTAAAAACTAGCACTGTATGAAAAGGTTTGAATATTCAAGCCTCTGCTGGGATGGAGTCCAAAAGGACAGAACTAAACTGACAGCATCCTGAATGCATCCTGCTACAGCATGTTACTAAACTGCTTAAGTCTGGAGGGGCAGGGTACCATGCTCCTGCAGAGAGGACAACGGTCTCACAACATTCTTTTTTTTTTTTTTTTTTTTTTTTTTTTTTTTTAATGGAGGACGGGAAAGAAAACAAAACATGTATATGCTGATCCAGCCTGGAGGAAAAAACATCCTCAGAGACAGGCTGCTCAGAGGAAGGCTGCAATGAGAATGGGGTGGATCATTCAGAACAGGAGCCTGATCCCCAGCCTGTCTCTATCCAACTCCCAGGTGACTGGCAAACACTTCCCAGGACCAAACCTGGCATACGCTGGGAACAGCAGGGCAGGAGTCTGAACCAGTGGAGTTGCTTAAGCAGACTACAAACAGTCTCAGTCCTGTCCTGAAGCATTTTTACCACAGATAAGAAATGAAACAACCTCAGTAGGTGAGAATAAAAATCTGACACACATTAGTTATCAAGGCTGCCAGAAGAACTGCAAGCAGAGACTTAAAGGCAGCCAAATTCAGTGGACAGGGGTATATGCAGTGGGTTTCTCATTCAACTGAGAAGCTGCTTCCCTGTCAAAAACCTCAAGAAAATTATTTGTTCCCACAAAATGATTTGAATTTTGACAAGTCAGTATTTTCCCTTATGTATTCTATGTAAAGCAGTCATTTTAGGTAAAGCCATTATGAAAATTCCCCAGAAGTGTTCACATTAGTATTCCACTGCAAGATCAAGATCTGAAAGGCAATACTGCATTCTGCAAGATTTCAAAAGAAACAGGCTCCTGCAGTTCCTCACACTATATAAAGTCATTTATAAGAGTGTTTTATATGTCTGGGGATGAACTTATAAGGCTGCTTTCCCCATGTTTCTGAAAAGAAAAATGAGAATGCTTTTCTTTCTCTTTTCTGAAATGAAAACTTTTATTCTAATGTATTCCTAACTTTCCATGAGAGATGTAATAAGAGACTGAGGGTGAAATGGGACACAAATAAGACAGAGAACACACACACAAAAAAGAATCTCCTGTCATAGAATGGTTTGGGTTGGGAGACACATTAAAGGTCATATAGTCACAACATCTTTCATTAGACCAGGTTACTCCAAGCACAATTCCAGGGATGGGACAGCCACAACTTCTCTAGGCAACCTGTGCCAGTCAGTGCCTCACTACCTTCCCAGGGAAGAATTTCTTCCTTATATTTAAATCCAACACTTCCCTCTTTAAGTTTAAAGCCGTTACCCCTTTTCCTCTCATGTTATCCTATCCTATCACCCTTATCAAAAGTCCCTCTCCAGCCTCTTGCAGGCCCTTTAGGCACTGGAAGAGGTCTAAAGTCTCCTCAGAATCTTCTCTACTTCAGACTGAACACCACCAGTCTCCCAGTCTGTCTCCAGATCAGAGGTGCTCCAGCCCTCTGAGCATCTTCATGGCCTCCTCTGGAATTGCTTCCACAGCTCCACATCCTTCTTGTGTTGGGGGTCCAGGGCTGGAGGCAGCTCTGCAGGTGGGGTCTCAGCAGAGCAGAGCAGAGGGCACAGTCCCCTTCTGCTGCAGCCCAGACACATTTGGCTTTCTGGGCTGTGATCACATTGCTGGGTCAGGTTGAGCTCCTCTTCCACCAACACCCCCATGTCTTCTTCCTCAGGGCTGGTATCAATGTCCTCAAGCCCATTAACACAACAAAACCTGGAAGTCTGTTTATATTAAAACTTAATTTGTTTATGAAATAAAAATTTTGCATCCCAATATCTACTGACATGCAAATACCTCGTTTAACGGTAAAGGTCCTGCAGTACTTTAGTACAGGCTTTAATATAGTGGAATTGTTTTTCAGCTGGCTGTACTGCTGGTCATGGGCCTGGCAAATGTGGCCTTCAAGGCTAGTCTTAGTGCAGTGGGATTTTTTAGATATACACAAAAAACCCTCCAAACTCATCATCACTACTTATTCTAAAAATGCAGAAAACAGTAGGAAGTATAGGAAGTTCACAAAGTTACAATTCTGCTTCTGGAAGGGTGGAGAGCATTATTCACTCAGATGCTATTGGAGCCCATAATATTTACACTTAGCCATTAGGAGAGAACAAACCAAAAGGCATATTCCAAAGGGATAGATCCTTATTTTTTCATTATGGGTTTAATTATATTGTATTAACTGATACACCTCCACTGCAGCAGATGGGACTCCTTTCACCACAGGTGGTCTTCTTTGAGCACGATGTCTAAGCTCAACGTTCCCTACCACAGGTTGGTAGAGGCAGGTTTCCCAGCAAAGATAAACAACTCAGCACAAGGCAGTTCAGCTCCCATGCAGCCACACCCTGCACCTGGCAGGGCTGCAGGCACTATCAAAGCAGGCAGAAAAACCACACCAGAAAGCCTGTTTCTCACCTGTCAGGCTGGTTTTAGGTCATGTGAGGGAGGAGAGTGAGGGAATGGCTCTCCAGCCCTGGTCTTCAATGTTTTCAGCACAAGTGATTCAACATTTTAAGGGTTGTTTCATTATGCTATGCCTTAATTTATGGCATATATTTGTGAATTCCCTGTTTGGACTCAGCTCCAATAAGCTGGGAGTGGTTTGCCTGTCACAAACATAACCAAAGGAAGGAGGCTGCAAAAGCTATTCACACAGACTTTGAAAACCAGGCTTAATCTGAGAGGTGATGCTGCTATTGCTTCCAGTAGAGACCAAAAAAAAAGAACTTAAAAAAGACCAAAACCTGCAACATCCAAAGGTTTGAATAAAAAACAAGAGCTTGCTGTAGTCCTGGGTTAGATGTCAGAAGAAAGGAGAAGATGCACATCCACGTGGCCCCCTCGCTCCTCACAACCCACCCACTGGATCTGGTTGCAATTCCACCCTCCTCAGGAATTCAGCAGCAGTGCCAATCAGCCTTGGCTATCTATAAACTATCGTGAGGATTTTGGAACAGCTGCCAGCAGCTTTATTGACAGTTGATTGCTTTAAACTTTTGTTTGGATGCAAATAAAAGCTTTCATCCCATTTGCCAAACACTGAAAGGTTAAGGCAGATGAGAAGACCTTACGCCACAGGAAGAGGCTTTTATCTTCTACAGATGTGACGGTCAAAACTTGCAGGGGATTAAAAAGCTCAGAGATGATCTCGTTATAGCTAAGAAAACCCAAAGCAGAACACACACTCTCTAAAGGGAACAATTTTAGGATCACAAGCTAAGTGCTTTGAAGTCAAACTGTCCAAGTTAACATAGCATCAGATAATGTCCTGTGTTCTTGGAGTAGCTGTTATGATAAAGTTTAATATATTACTAGATCCCATATTTAGATTGCAAAATAAAATATCAAAAAGCCTTGCCTTCTCTCTCCTGAGTAGAACACTGCAGAAATAAGGGTATTACAGGAATGGCTGAACTACTCAGAATGGTTTATATACACAAGGGGATGAGCCATAGTGCAGCACTGGCTGACAATATACAACAGATTCCATATGTGCAACACTGAAGTAGTTGGAAAAAGTGAATCATCCTGCACAGAATGCAATGAGCAGTTTATGGCATTCAACATGCACATGAATATGGGTTCAGAACTTCACCACACCCTCACTCAAAACTGGACTCTTACTTATGGGTAAAAAAGTGTTCAAATTAAAGGTTTTTTTTTTTTTTTTGTTTTCCTTTAGGGTTTTTTTGTGTTTTTTTCCTTACTATAAGTGTTGTACTTTCAACTTAGTGGGGGAACCAAAGTAATTTTTATTTCTCAGGTGTTAGCAACGATTTGCAAGTGCACTTTGTTAGCACACAAGCAGCATGCTTTGAGCTGAAGACATTAAACTGACACTATACAGGACATTGTGGTTTGCAAAAAAGAGACAGGAGTCCTTGCTGTGCATGTTTGGCTTAAGTCTGTACCTGAAGCACACGCTAAGTTCGACTAACTCCAAAGATGAAGCTGATTTTTAAAATGCTGATGGTTGTCCTAATAAGTAGAAGTTCCTCGCTTAGAGTACAGCCTCACTGGAGAAAATGAGTAGTGTTGTGTACTTCAGTGGCCTCACTGTCTCCTGTTCCAGGGCTGCAGTTCCTTCTCACCCATTGTTCATCCTGCTGTGAGGACCAACTCAGCACCTGGTCGAGGCAGCAAGGCAGGGTGATGTCTGGGCATCCCCAGAGCCAGTGCCAGGACGTTCATCTGAGCTGCCTCAGCAGCTCTGGCTCACTTTGCTCCTCGCCTGTTACTGGGACAATCAGTCAGCAACCAACATGTGCAACCCTGAGGAAGGAGAGCTGGACAGACACTCCAGCTTTAACACATGAGGGAATTAATATACCCTTGAAATTAAATGAGGATTGTGACATGTTGTTTTGGGAAGGTATTGATAAATTGGGGCAGTAAGTGCTCTGATTTATCAATTAATTTCCCTATGGTGGCAGTAAGCTTGTGCATAATAAAGAAAAATGAGAAAAGATACAGAAATATTTTTTCAACTGTAATTTAAGAGCCTATGGAATAGGCTTTCAATGAAAGGAGAATAAACAGCTTGCTATGGTTCATTCAGAAGAATTCAGCAACAAAGAAGGCTCAAAGTTCTCAAATACTCCATATCTTTTTGAAGTTTGGTACTGTCTTTGTAATGCCTGATTAGAAAAAAAATCTGCTTTTCTCATGTAAGAGAAATGGCCTATCTTCTAAGAGAGAAGGCAAAACTTAAAGCCACTCTAGGAACTTGCATGTATGTACCCTTTTGGGGCTTAAACGGAAAACTTCACATACCAGTTGTCAAACCTGTTCATAGTGATGGCAGAATTTGATTCTAAATAGGTAATTTTTAAAAAAGCCAAAACAGCACAGCTTCTTTGAATTGAATGGGCAGCATTAGCTTCCTCCTAACCCCCAATAACAGAGTTGAATGGTGGCTGGTCTTGTGGCTAAGAAAACAGGACATGTGGGTGAAAAGGGAGAGGAAACAATCTCCTTTGGGATGATGACTGGAGGTGCCCCACTGTGACAGTAGCCTCCCAGGCACAACGGGTACTGCAGCTTTAGACACTGAGCAGTTCCACTGGGAGGAACTGACACATAAAAATCCAGTCTCCACTCCATTCATAGTGTCTTCAAACACATAGAGCTTGCTAAAACACAAAAATATACCTAAACCACAGACTGAAGAGTCAATGCAATGCTTCCTTATGATGTGGTAACAAGCTGCCCAGGACAACACCATTCCAGCCTGAATGAAGAAACTCAAAATAAAAAACATCAATGGATAAGACTAATGGGGAAGCTCAGATGAGAACACACACTGGATAAATGACTCATCCCAACAGACCTCACATATTCTTTCAGGAACAATTCAGAAGTCCTGTACAGCTTTTGAACTCAAGCAAGTCAGTGCTGATGAAGAATGTTGCTAAATCCTACCAAACCCACAACCATTTGCACCTACAAAGTGTTGTCAGGTCTGTATTTTCACAACAGCCTTTAGCTGTTTGATCTGGTAACTACAATAGCGTCCACATACATAAAAAGTTGCTAAGGACAAGACCTTTGCCTTCCACCACCTCCTGCAGAGCAGCTCTGCAGTGAAACTGCAGCAGTCCTACAAGGTTGTGGAAGTGAGGAACGACCTGATTTGTCCTGGTTGCAGGACAATTTTCCCAGAAAAACACTTGCTCTCAGAGGAGAATTCAACTTCCATCAGCAGGAGATTATGCCACAGATATTGATAAGATAATTTAATTTTTTTTATAACCTACAGTCTGAAGAATGAAGAAACTGTTGAGATTATGCTCTTATAACTATTGCTCTCCTCAACTTTTGCAGGAGAGTACTTGATGCACCTTCAGTTCTCTAAAATTTATTTGGACAGAGCCCATCTCATTTCCTGAACATTCTAATGATACTTTCTTATAAATTAAAAGTAAAAATATATAACTTTAATAATTTTTACTTAAAATTGAGAATGCTACTCCTTCCTTTAACAAAATCCTGCTCTTTGATCTAAATCCTAACATGGTGGAGATCATTCCCAGCGATGCTGTTAACTGTCCAGATAACCCATTTCTATAAGGAAGAGCAGATGTCAATTCTGAACAACTGACCAGGCAGGAGAAGCACATTCAGATTTCCTTTTGACTGACCTGTGTGTGTTTCCTTCCTGTGGAAGCAGGAATCGAGCCAGAGGGAAAAGGGAGGAGGGCTGCACACACCCAGCCCTGAAGGTTGGTTCAGATGGATGTGACTCCGCTCCTCTCCTGAGCCTCAGATCTTCCAGTCACTAACAGTGCTTTGCTCAAACTAATCCGTATCTCTTGTTCACTCCCTTTGTATCAACCAGATCTTTACAGTCTGCTGCAATGCTCTAGTCTTTGCCCACGTCCCCAAACCAGAATACATGTACAAATCCCAGCTATTATAATACAGATTCAGCTGCTTTGTGAAATTAACTCTTTTTTTATGAAGACCCTTATGATAACATTTTAGTATTGGCAAGTGCCTACATTCAAAAATATTGTGTCAGGCCTCAACAGATACTATGATAAAATTAAAAAAATTACAGGTGTCAAAAAATGAATTTTGAGCTTCATTTAGATGACAAATACATTTTCTTCTTTTTTTATTTAATATAAGGGTAAAAGGCTTTCACATATTTCTATGACTGCCTTTGAGAAAACAGTAAATGCCTGAGACTCGTAATAATGTTGCAAGAATTACAACACACTGCTGCTTCCTGATACCCTTATGCACTGTTTACTTACCAGGATTTAAAATGCAAAATTTGTAAGAATCATTATTACTTCAAATTTATGTTTTTTATTAAAACTTTATTGCACTAAAACTCTTATTAATGATAGGGCTTATGCTGTGCACATTTTGTGTTAATACTTGCAATCACTATGAAAACAATTTCTAGTTTAAGAGTACACAGGTCCAAATTTTGCCTGTGGCAAAATCCACTTAAATAAATGAGATTAAAGAATGCATACCTGCAGGCAGAATCTGGTTCACTGCCATGTCCATGTCTCATACAGCACCCCAATGCTCTCATGAAGGGTTAAATGCATATTCCACTGACTTCAGCAAGTCTGTTTTCTCCCTTTTCTGTACTGCTTGCTGTGGGATTCAGTTAAGTGGCCATTAAAATACTTAAAATTACATAAGAATTCAGTAGGAGTAACAATATTATGTTTTTCTAATAGACACTTAGAAGGAGCTAACACATGCATGGAGACATCATAATAATAAACAAAGATGGATTTCCATCATAATAATAAACAAAGATGGATTTCCAAATGATATAGATATAGAAATAGAATCTTTGCAGTGTGGTCCAGTCCTCAGAAGATATACTAACCCAAAAATTCTTTAAGATTATCCAGTTCCTGGATTTGAATTTCTATGTGTACATATTTGATAGTGTACAATGTAAATGTGCACAAATTTATATGGAGAGAAGTGTATCTGCATGTCAGGCTTGCTATTTGAGTGAGAGTTCTGCTGGAATGCTGTGGTTTGCTCCATGGGGAGGGAAGCAGAACCATCCCACTGATGGCTCACAGTCCCTGTTTATTTACCTGTGTGCTCTGCAGAACAGATCCATACAGAAACAGAGTGTCCTCACTGGTGGAGCTGCTTGTCACTCAGCTTTGGCTGCAAATGGGTAAGTCTTCTTGTTTGGCCTCTCCCAGGAAATAAAAATCCTAAGTAGCTTATTTTACTTTACAGATCAGATGAAAATCTATTAACTCCTTGCATTCTAAATATGTGATGTTTGGAGTGCATTGAGTGAGTAGTTCTCTTGGAGAAGCAAACACCATATTTTCTAATTAATTCTAAATGATTTAAAGTGATTTAAAGATTTGTGCTTTTTTTGGATTACAAGGTCAATAGCCAAAGTGAAAAAATACATTCTTCCTCTAAGCAGTTCAAGTGTCTACTTTTCAAAATAGTGTCTTCTTGTAGGGTACTTTGACCTTCTTTTGGATTTTGTTTGTACAATGAAATCTTAGTCCTGCCACTCCAACTGCACCCTCCTGCAGACTTCAAACAACAGCAAATTTTCTGTGGCCAAGGCCTTATTATGCCCCTGTAATAATACAATTCAGTCTCCTGAATTCCTCTCTCTAGTAGAATGATGAGTTATAAGTTCTTTTCTATGGTATTTGGTTTGTAAAGCTCTGTTTGGAGGGTTGGGTTGCTATTGCAATTGTTTTGGCAGGATGGTAAGCCACACACACGTTTATTTGTAATGTATTAAGCCCTTGACATACTGCACTGTACTTCAGAGGCTTTGCAATTTTTTTTTTTTTGTTGTAGCTTGCCTTTAGTCCTTGCCAATTTATTTCTTTTTCTTTTCCAAACAAAGCTACGATTGTTAAATCCTAATGTTAAAGCATTTTAATAGCTAGATCCAGTTACAAAGCTAATTTTTAATTTACCATTGTCTGGCCAAGTTTTTACTAAATAGAAAAACTCTGCAAATGGGCTAAAGAGACATGATCCAGTAGCCAATAGCATCAAAATATCCTCTGATTTAAAGGTCTCTGGACTTAATGCTTTTGCTACTTTCATCCATAACCACTTTCTGAGGGACTGGTTTTAGGAAGTTCTCATAAAACGATCACTGCACTGGCAAACAACTTTGTTTGATCTAGAGGCAGTACTACAGCTTGCCTTGGCTACTTTTTGCCAGAATTTTTTATTGATTTTCTTAAAGTAATCATAACTTAATACAAAAAAAGGAGCATTTTCCAGGAGAACACCCAACAGTGGGGAAGAAAGGAAGGGTATGCTCTTCCTTTTTATGGAATGTCATCTCCTCAGATTTGCATATCCTGCAGATCAACTTGGTAAACAAACATTTTAATTAATATCTCCTATATTTATTTGCTGTATAAACCATGGAACTAGCTCCCTGAAAATCTGTGCTGTTTATGCCTAAGTCTTGTTTTGGCACGGTCCAACTGCAGCCAACAAAAGACATTAATTTTCAGGATATTTTTGGGCTTGTGCAAGAGGCAGTGAAGAACAATAACTGATGGAAGCAGGGAAGGAGGAAAAGGAAATGTCTTCTGATCCCTCAGGATTTCGTAAGTTTGTCAGAACTCCTTCCAAGCTCCTCGTTCTAGACTCAGCAAGCCTGAACAAGGACTTCAGTTCTCAAGGAGTTAAGAATTGTTGGGAAGCTGCTGCTCTTGCTTAACCTCCCAATGTTTCTTTGAGGGGGAGGAGGAAACATTCCCAAGGCTGGAGTGGGAAGGGGTATGTGAGTCAGGTTCTTTACCAAGGATACACTAAGGTTTGTACAGGTCTGAGACTCTTTCTACAAGCATACCAGGGCTCTTAGGGATGAAAGCAAAGAACCCTCTGATCCCTGCAGAGGGAAAGGAGAAGTGGGACAAAGGTGTGAGAACCTTTTTATGGCTCAGTGGCTTTTAGGGGACTAATGAATTTATGGCATAGCAGCTCCTTTGGATAGACTTTAAAAGAACCATGAAACAGGAAAAGTCCATAACACTCTTTTCTTTCTCATTGTTTTCTCCATCCTGCTCCTCATTAAACTATCTAGTGGTAAAATTGTCCTACAGCACACTTACTATTTATTCAATTACAGACATGGCAGCACTGCCATACAAGCCTACATTTGAACTCAGTTTCATTGATGAAACCACTTCCCAGTCAGCACCAGCTCATCACTATTACTTATGTTGGCATGGCAGTAAATGTAACTTCTTTTTGAAAAGTAATCACAGAAAGGGTCTAGTAATGTTGTATACTCTGAATCAATAATATGGACGATTCTTGCACATTCTTGAAAAAAATGCAGTGTCAGTTTTGCTACTGTGCTAGAAGTCTTTCATTGGCACATTGGCTCTCATTATGACAAACTAAAGGATTGGTGTTACAAGGATGCCTACAGAGGATTGTGCCTTATATGCCTCTTGTTAGGAGTTTGGGATGGTATTTCTGTTTTGGGAGAAGTCAGATTACAGCCTGTCTAGGCAGAGATATTTTCATCAGAAGCCATGTAACAGTTGGACAAGTAATTACGCAATTACCCTAATGATCAGCGGCTCCCTCAGTCTGAAGGCTTCTCTTCCTTGGAATCAGTGGCAATAATGAGATTCTATTCTTCCAGGTTCACTTGTATTCCTGTTCAAATAAATACAAAGATCTTGTTAGCCTGGTTTTACTCACAGCCTCTTATTGCACAGAGCATGCCTTGATCCCTGCTAGCTACAAAAATACTGAACTTGCTCATCATCTTGACAGACACATGATAAAGCATAAACTGCAGCTATATAATCACTGTGAGTAAAAAAACCCCAACTTATTATTCCACTTGTTATATTATAAATTAATGAGATCAACACTTCCATTGCTGGTTCATTTACATATCTGCAAATTGTCTGTAAATCAAGGTTTCACAGGAACTTTCACCATCCAGTGCACACTATGCCAGTAAGATCAATATCTGAGCCTGAAGTTCCATTATACAGCCTCTCCTGGTCATGATGGCTACTCAGCCTGCACTTTCAGACTTCGCTCTGAAAGCTCCTCATCTGTAAAAGGGAATTCTAACTGCTGGAAAAAAAAGGCTTATCTCAAATACACAGGTAGTGGGAAGTGGGAGATATACCTCTGTTCATTTATGAATTCTGGCTACTTTCAAAGATACAGTCTAGGACACGGCAAGACAAGCAGGAAGAACTGGCATGGAAGGCGTGGCTTGTCTTGTGTTTCCATGCCAGGAATTCTGTTGTCAATGACTGCTTTCAAACAGCTTCACTCTTGACTTAGCAAAGTAGAAGGGGGTACTTGGATATAACACATTTTCCTTCACATCATCATCCCTCCTGCAAATTAGGGAAGTAGAAGGCAGGAAAAAGGTCAACACCTCTTTCAGATACTTAGCACTGCATTAGTGAAAAAAAAATCACTCAAAGCACATCAGTGCAACACAAGTCTGAAAAGCAGAACCTGGGGGATCTGTTTCCAAAAAAAGCCTGTAGTCATCTGGCAGTGTGTTAATATTGCTTTAAAAGTATTTATTCAGCGTCTAGCTAAGATGAAATATGGATGACAACTATCCAACAATTAAAAATGCAAGTATGAAGCATTGAGGAAGGAAAAAAGAGATAAAAATTTTTAACAGTAAATGTTTTCCTATAGGGACAATATTCTGCACTAATTAGCAAGCAGCACTTCAAATGCAGTGCATGATGAAGCACAATTACCTCTTTCTAGTACCTTGAGCTGTAAGCAACATCTTTGGTTTAAAAATCAAGTGTTCTGTGGTCATATTCCACTTGCAAACTTATCTCTGTGTGAGAGGAATGTTTTAGTGACTTCAGCTCCAATAATTCAGCTCAGTGGAAGTCAGGCTGTCATGCTTACAGTGGTTGGCTCAGTGTGAGGCACCATTTTCCTGAAATCTCTGGGAATTGACAAGCAGGGTTGTCTCCTCCACTTGATATGCGTAAGCTTCTCATTTTTGCTCCTTCAGCCCCACAGCTATGAACATCTCCCCTGAGAGCCACTTTGAATTCCCATTCCAGTCTAACCTCAAGGCAATTACCAGAAACTAGGTGTTGTACAAACGAAGAAGCAGCCACTACTTTAAGTGCCAGTCTCTCCTATCCAGAAACTTGGAATACATGAGCACAGAGAAACGTAAATTGTACTGAACACTGGGGATTGTTTATAGCACTGGATGTTCTTGTGTATGATCCTGAAGTGACTGTGAACACAAGATGTGTTTGGCAGTTACAACAGAGCTGAAGCTATATCAGAGTGCAAAAGACACCATAAGAGATTAGAATGTCACCAAATGCCATCCACCCTAGCTGAACTGCTTGCAGTGTTTGGTAGAGCTGCTGGTGCTTAGACAGACAAAGCAACTCTTTCATAGTATTCCTACAACTCTGCTTTTTAGCAAGATGTGAGATTCCTAACCGCTGTACAAGGGCACTAATGCTGCACTTCAGAAAAAATGAAGGTGCAATGAAGTAGGGCCATGCTGCTAATTTTTGAATAGTGACCAACACAGTGTTTTTGATCAGCATAATAGTTGCTATTTGTGTAAAGACTCTAGGAATAGGGATGGTGTTGCTGGAATTCACTACAGTTCTAACAGAACAGGTAATCTCTGGGATTGGGAAACACTGCTCGTAAACTTGCACGTACAGTCTGAACCGAAAGAGTCATGGTCTGCTGGATTTTTAGGTAACATCCAAAACAAATGTTGACAGCAACTTGTGCAGAACTGTAACAGAGGGCAAGACACAAAAGAAAACAACGTAAATCAGACAGCTTAGTAACCACACGGGAACAGCCAGATTTCCTCGCCAACATCACCTTACCACAAGGGCAGGTGAGACCTTTCAGCCATCTGAGCAAGCAAAGAGACTGCAGCAACACCAAAACCTGCAAGGCAGCCAAAAAGCCGAATTGAGTCTTCAGCCTGCTTGAGTCACGGTGAATACCACCGCCCGCTGACGAAGGCTGTGTGAGAGCCAAGCTGGGAACGGGCACGGCTGGTGACTGATGTGTGCCACTGGCGATGGCGGCTGGCGAACCCTTCAGGAGAGCGGCGTGAGGCGCGGGCAGTGACCCCGCTCTCACCTGTGCTGCCCGGGGACGGCTTTTTGAGCGCAGCTTTCCTCAGCTCTCCACACACACACTTTTCTCCGTGACGAACAAGCCCAGGCAGCAGCGAGCCGAGCCTGGCACGCCGGGCTCCCGGCCAGGGCAGCTCTGCCCTAACATGGCACTCGCTGCCGCCCGGGGCGGCCCCAGGCTCGTCCCTCAGCGGTGCCGCCAGCGGCCGGCCCCGCTCGGCTCGGCTCGGCTCGGCCCGGCCCGTCCCGCGGGGGCAGGGGCTCGGC